>NW_019213830.1:192962-246604 GCF_002532875.2 Varroa jacobsoni | reverse complement strand
GATCAAATGAGAGAGTCTAGTATGTCAATGTACAAGCATGCGCCTGCCCTGCAAAGAACTTAACAATAAACTGACACTTTCACAAGTAAACAATTTTACAATTACTTGTGGAATGAACGTTTCATTGTCATCAAGCTCGTTGAAACAGCAGAACATTGTGGAAACTAAGGAGAGATTGCTAACTAACGAAAACGTCTCTCTGTGCGGACCTCGATGTATCAATGTGTACATGGACCTAACCATTTTTTGGAAAGCCGTTAAACATAAAAAGCCGCATCTAATGTATGCGCAGTTGACTTCAACCAAATTAAAGCTCCGTTGCACTAGGAATTATTAGAGAGTTTTTAAGCCAAGTGGTCGATAAGCTTGTCGTAGTACTTCGCAAATAGCTAACAGACGTCATCGCACGTTAATTGCATTACAACTACAATGTTTCTATGGACTTGGTTCTCTTCAGACTTTGTGGTCTTCAGCGGTTATCTCACCTGTCCGGTGAGAGCGGCTCCATGAAGCATGTTGTGAGGTGAATGTTGGTGTTGGTTGAATAGCGGGGTCGTACCCGTAGCAGAAAGAATGGCAGCGGCGTCAGGCACGATCTGGTCGTCGGCGGAAACCGTCGCACCACACGGGGGTACAACAACACTTAGAGTGCTGCCGAACGTCGCCAGGTCGCACATCGCAGCCACTCCACACGATCTGGGCGCATCAGCCGCCCTTGACCCAGCAACCCGACCTTATTTGTTAATAATTAGTCCTACTGATGATCCGACTCCCTATTCGGCTGTAACACACACATGCGCACACCCAGCTTTTGAGTAACAATAGCCACTAGACCGCGCTACAAACCACGTCGGTTTTAAAGTTCAACACATCTTGCATTAAGGCACAAATGAGATCAACACTGAGCGTATCCACAGCGCATAGCGAACTTCCTCGTTTAGGCAGACACCTTGTATTAGTTACAATCGCTAGCACAATTCCATAACGCAACGTCTACGCGCAGATAGATGGAGTGCTCCCATCTTAACGCTTGCCTTTCTGTCACGCACAAGACTGGGGTCACAAATAGAACCGGTTATGCCTAACCACGCTTTCCGGCTATGGATGGACAGCTTGATAACACAGGTTGTTAAAGCACACGTTTTTCGGTTTGGATTTTGCGCGGCGAAGATTTATCCGGCCGGTAGAAACATTACGTGTATTTGTCACAAGACAGCATCAAAGCTTGTTAACTTCTCACTTGATTAATGCTAACCAAAAAGACAGATTCACCGTAGCAGAGGCAGCATAAACAGTTAGGTCATCCGATGAAATATCGTACAAGCTATTTTCGATAAGCTTGAAACGTAATGTATGAAAGAGCTTTCGCTCTTCACCGCAGCATCCAGGAAGACTTTACTTGGCTACGAACTGCGGCAGCCTGGCTTACTTCTGCGGCAGTACCGATACGACTGCAGAGCACGCTTTCTGGGCAGCCGATAAACACTAACCGAGCCGTCATCGACCAGAGGCGGGGCGTCGTGGACAGGCAGGCGGAGCTTTTAGCGCTTTGTCTGTTCGACGTTGGCTCCACCCACGTCTTCACGGCTACGGTATCTTGCTCACCCTATGATACTAAAACGGACACAGCAGCAGCGGGGCACCAGCCGTTTGAATCGAAGTTGCTTTGCCGGCGCGGTCAACCGCGATCAGATACCTACCGATACCGAGCGCAACCACTATGCCGTGATGAGGCTCCGGTTCACCTGCAGTAGTAGCAGCAGCAGCAGCCGCACTAGTGGTAGTGAACACTGGACATAGTCAGCGGACTCCTCGGTCGATCGATGAACATCCGTGCAATGTTTAAAGCGGGTCTTTCTGGCCGACCACTAGCCTTCATTCCGAAGCCCACATGCCTACAATTTCGATTGTCGACGATGTGTCGTAGAAACACCGTCGTCGTTTAAGTCGAATGTGGCTTTCCTTCGCAACTGCGGCCACCGAATCTTGTGAGCTGCAGTCATTTCGGAATACACGATGCTGCGACGCTACTCCCTGCTACTGCTACTATAACTGCAACTGAGACCTATCTCAATGAAGACTGGCCTTTAATCGTTCGTGGAACCAAGCGAAATGGGGAATCGCAACCCGTACGGTGGATTCAGTTGCGGCAATGCGCGTCCCGAGGTACAAGCCGATGGAGGAGCCGGGACTTATTGTAAGCCTCCTTTGCAAAAAAAAGTTTTAAACCTCTGCATAACAGCGGTACACTACGCAATGGTTAAGAGGGCAGTGTTTCCAACCCGTCTTTTTGTCAGTCACACGGTAAGTCTATATTGAGTATATGGACTTGCTACATTCAATGATAGCCTTACGTTAGGCTATTAATTTAATAACAAACGCCAGCAGAAGGGATCAAGATTTGGGCGCGGACTCTTTGCTCGTTAGAAGCTGGGGGGGGCTATAGACAGAAACTATAGAAAAGATAAATTTGGTCAAGTTAGAGGTTAAGATCTGCAGGGATGAGGACATTTAACGTTAATAGGTACAACATTATTGATGGCGAAGGAACGAGGCTTGAAGTAAGACTGGATTTGTAGTTTATGACGACATTTACTCGGTACATCCGACCGCCTTAATATTACTCGCGTTGTCATGGGATTATCAATTCCTCTCCTCCACCAAGTTGATTTCTAAAGGGATTTAGGGCAGACTGTCGTACGCCATTAAAACGGCTGTTGCCGTAGCGAAGCCAAAAATTATGTTCTTCATTTAACGGGGATCATCATGATGAACACCACTTGAAACACGCATTTATCTTAAAATGTCCTCAAAGTGCACAACTATGTTCTTTTCAGACCGTCATAAAGCAACACACTATACTGTTCAAGTGATGATTACTCGTTACTTTACTTAGTATTTTCGGGTATTTTTAGAAAGGTTTGAGCTTGCAGCATTACAGCCAACGAAAGACTGCAAACTCTTATAAGCAACTCTAGCGGCCAACCAAAATCGTCTAGTAATAATTTACTCAAAATAGGTTTTGCTTTTTTGCACTTTTTTTTTTCTCATTTGGGGCGTCACGTATAGCCGAGTGTGTAATATTCACGCATGCCATAAATGTCGTGCCTAGAGATGTTCTAACTAGATTATGCACTAAACCAGGAGTCTTCATCTTCAATATATTGGCTTAAAAATTACTCCCGGAATTTACTATATGGTCTTCATATGTTATAATGTAGAGCATGTGCAAAGTTATACGTATGCGTATCACGGATAAAAGACGAAACTTTCTCGGCTTTAGCAGCAAACGGCAGTAGCAGACAATGCAATATTACCTGCATTATATACTAGACTTTTTGAAAAGGTAGGTTCTTCGTCTATTTTTATGTTAGCCGGTTTATTAGTGTGTTCTTCAATATTGTTGCATCGTATTTATATATGCTTATTGGTGTCCTATTCCTCTCCGTCCGATTTGACTGCTGAGGTTCTAGATTATAACTTGATGGGAGTAAGCTGTAATAAATAAATAATACGATAGCGGTAACCACTTGACAATGAAACGGTTGTGACGAAATTGTCAATAAACAACTAAAAATCCCAACAATGTCTGCCCTGCAGAGATCTGTCAGGCCAGATCTAGCTGCTTCTATTGAAATGGTCTATTGGAAACATACTTTGTTATGTGCTGAGAGGTAGCCGTCCGATGTAAGCAGTGTTTCTAAAAATATTACGTAATATTTTTGAATATTAAATTATGTGAAAAATTATGAGGGTCATTATTTCATCAGTGTTCTACTACTATCCATCTTTGTCACTTAAATATAAATCTGACTGCAAAAAACTTTCATCAAACCAACACAGAACAAACAACAATAACTTTAACAAAGATCGAGTAATTCTAAAATTTGCGAGCAAACAAACTAAGATGTATTATTAGAATCGGCAATTTGATGAATACGTCACTGATTCTTTCAAATGCAGTTGGATCTTTACACACCTGCACTGTTTCGGAAATGAAACTTCCTATAAATCAATACATAGCAAATGGCAAGGGTTACACACAGTATGTTAAGGCACACTAGGTAAAAACCAGGCTGAATTTCGATACAACTTTTAAAGAAATACAGCCCCGTAGTTTGCATCTTTATCTAATTAATGAAACATAATGGATTTGGCTCAAAGTCGAAGTCGCTATTGTCAGTTGGTCTTTGGTGGTACAGTGTAAAGTACTTGCTTTCTAAATACGTGAGGTGGTCTATTTGAAACCGAGAATGAATGCTGTTTCGTACTCAAAAGAGCTACCAGACGGTTTAGCTGTGCTTAATTAAGGCGGCATCGAACCGGACGCAAAATTAGAAACATTTGTTTGTGCTGCTGCCGAGTCGTGCATTTAACATTGCATTTGGTAAGTAATATTTTTTTTAAATGTTTTTCCTATCCCCGAGAGGTTGAACATCTTGGGAGTAAATGGTGGTTGAATAAAGAACAAGTTTCCCACCAGAAACAGATAGAGATTCTTACAGAGTAACTAATCACGGCGTCGGAAAGCACTTCGTTATGATTTTTCTGTTGTTCACCAAACTATTGGCTTTGATAAGTACTGGGCCACACATCACCCTACATTTGATTACGTCGAAGTAACGGAGATTGTTAAACCCAAGGAACAACTTATGTCACTATAGGAATAAACAATGGGAAGGCTCTGCTGGGGAAACGTAACGGTAAGCACGTAAGACGTCGCAGGCTTCCCTACATCACACATTACGACAAAGAAAATAAAACGGCTAGGCAAATATTACTATTGGTAAAGGGCAACTGTCAATTTAGATATTGCGTACAACACTCGCAACGCATTCCCAGATTCCCTAGGAAATTCATGAGTGTCGTCAGTTTTCAATGTATATACCAAGCACGACTCACACCTACAGAAAAAAATTGAGTGAATCTCATTCATTTTGGTTTCGTTCTTTATTCCATATCCGCAATCTTAGCCTATGGTCTATTTCTGTATTAGTTTTTTTTAAGCGGGTAATCTACTAGTTGTGATTTATGAACTTAAATGTACAAGACGTCTCGCGCTGTACATGGTTTTATGCTAAGAAGCTTGGAGGTCAGCACAGAAAATGTAGTACTTAGCTCTTATCTTCTGCTCAAGAAGACATCAGAAAGAATGACTGGACATAAATCGGAAAAGTTAACCGTTATTTCGTTAGATAAATAAATGCGTTCGCAATTTTTTGTTTTTGTTCTGGTAATGGTGAGGTGATAATCTACGCTTACTAAACTTCGGTACATTTGAGCTGCTCTAGACCCAGACTCGAACCGCATTTGATTCTGCACCAAGAGCCAGCGGTCTGAAGTAATACTTAACTACGGTATAAGATATCACACTTGCAAGTTATTTGAATTGTTTTTTGCGTTTTGTTTCGAACTTTTTCTTCGGTTTTTCTCGGATCCACAGGACTGACCCATGGCCCGACTTAGAGTCTACCAATTCTTTGCCCATCTGTTAGTCACATGCCAAATTAAAAAATATGGGTTATACGTTGCAAACGCTTTGAATCTGGTGATTTTTTACTGGTTATTTTAGAAAGCGAACATGGAGCACTAAAGGATATCACGTTCTGTGTTAAAAACAAGATCAAGGACCGCGTTATTAGTCGATACTGAAATTTCAGGGAACCAATATGTTTCTTGATAAATGAGAACTTTAAAGACAGCACTCTTTCTCACGAAGCATGGCCATCCTGTAGTTTTTAAAAGAGGTTGATGTGTCACATGGTTCATCTCATAACTACAAAATTAATTTTGAGAAAAGATATCAGCAACTGCAACAGAGGAACTTCGATGTACTCTAAGAGAATCTAGATTTGGGGAGACGTGTACGTAAGTCGAACCGTAGGTACAGTTGTCTAAGCACTGAACCCAGACCGAAAACACTGATTAAACGCCAACTCTTCATCCGCTCCGCAAACTTTCTCGGTATAAAGCGTCTAGTAGTTTTGTCTCAGATACTATTAAAAACTTTCATAAGGTTACTGAAACTGAAATGTTATAACCACAAATTTTTAACCACTAAAATGCACTGGCTCGCACATCGGTACTTTCATCACATTATGCTGGTTTTGTGTCAACCCCTTGTATTAATTTATATGATTCCTCTTAAAGGTGATAAAGCGCTTTAACGGACTGAGGTAAATTCCTATGATCAAAATTCACCTTTGCTGTAGTGAACTACTGAGATGATCCAGGTAATTTTTGGGTACTACTAAGGTAAATGCTGAATACTCTGCAGACCTTTTCTAAAAGGTAAAAAGAATTTAAGCTCACATCGGGCCACACAAGTCTTAAATTTCTACCTATAATTATGACAACTTCATTAGCAATTTAAGTGAAAACAAAGTGGATGAAATTGATCTTATTAAGTTAGTTCTTTATTGTCTTAGTTCTAGGTACAGTGAAGATATCGTACGGTTCATGTAACATATATATGTTATATAGATATATATATATGGTACTTTTTACGGGTGCGTATGATTGGGGAGGAACACGAGATGCTTCGGTGTTTACGCCTGGTCGCTTAATTTGTATAATATTTACAAGGCAGTTGGTCAGGACCAAAGCGATGCTCAAGTCAAGCATCACCGGTGGCGGTTTCTGTGGTACACAAATTTGCTTGCTTTGTTTTCTTTAATCTAGTTTTCAGGCGTGCAATGGTATAACACAAGTTCCTTTGTTGATAACAATATTAGTACGTCCAACGTAGGTTTTAGGATAATGACGTCACCCAAAATCCTTTGTCGTCCCTATTAGTTACGATAATGGCGCTACCCAAAGCCCTTCTGTCTTCTCATTGTTGTTTATCAAACTATCGTCTGCTTCGTTCGAATTACTACCGCCCCGCACTTACCTGTCCGCAACTTCCTGCCCGATGATATTTCTCCGCCATACCCACGAGAGACTAACGTATCTCTACGGTAGGTACCGCGGTGCTACTATGCACAGCATGAAATGATAATTTATTCGCTTTTAAAACTAAAATAAGACCCGCGGCCCACTGGTTCTTGTGTTAGGTCACAATTTTCCGCAATTAATCGAACCTCTTGCGGGTATTGAACGTATTGAAACCACCACTTTTCATTCCGAATCCTCCCTTCATACCACCCGCCGAACCGAATCGGTTTCCTCCACCGAAACCTCGACTGGCCCCGCCATAGCCGTAACGAGAGTAATTGTTACGAGCGCCGCCACTTCCCCAGCGGGCCATCTCCACAAGCTTGGGATTGACATCCTGCTTCGCTTCTTTAAGCACTTCTACGAGATCACGTGCCTGCTTCGAGTCTTTCTTGGTGAACATCGTGTACGCGGTGCCTGCAACAGACAAAGTAGATTTGATCGTCACATAGGGTCGAGCATCTGAAAAATCATCTTGCGACGTTTTTTGAAGCCATTTTCAGCAGAATTTACTTTTAGGCAAACTATCGAAATGTTAAGCTTCTTACAAGTTTTCATAATTGGCTATTCTCCTCACATGTTGTTAATGCTTTTTTATGGCTTACCATTTTTGTTAGACCTTGCCGTACGTCCAATGCGGTGAATGTAGTCTTCCGAGTTATTCGGATAGTCGTAGTTAACGACATAGGCGATGTCATCCACATCTATAACAAAAAAAGCATTAACACCCAATCTACAACGCAAACCCCCTCGATATCCCCTTTCCAATAGATACACAGCTCACGATGCGGCACTATCTTCCGAAACAAAGAAGTATAAGTCTCCCTCGCTCACCCTTACGCACATAAATATGCCAGGCCATAATACAAGCCACTACAAGGGTCAGTGTTGCACCTAGTCACCATATGCTTTCCAGTGACGAGGACCTTACCATCCCTCCGTACAATGGCACACATTTTGAGAGCAAGGAAAACTTCCTCAGCCGAAACGCCGCTAGATTGCCGCCATTTCTGTCGAAAGCGTTTCTAGAGCGGCGCTTTGACTTAGGAAAGTGACGCTCGATATGAGAGAGTGAGAGAGACCCGCGCGAGTCCGTCGACCCTCTTCCCCCCTGCGTGCGACGGACGACTCCAGCCTTCGACCGCCCCCTACAATCGCAGCTCCTGCATTCCAACTCTGGTAGTGAGAAGATGTACTACTGATTATCTTCACGGATTTGTCCAAGAAACTGTCGTTCAGACAGGCCACTGTCTCAGGCAGTGGCGCGGTCTCCGACTGAACTCCCACATCTCCGAATCGGACCCGACTTGTCGACCTGCTACTCCGATCCTCTCCAGTTTCTCAGCTTTCTTCGGGATCGGGATAACTTCGTGCGATAGCATCTAACCGTCTGTTTCGAACACGTTACTCCATACCAGCGATTATGATTACCATGGCGGCGTCCGTTACAGAGTTGATACGCAGAAGGAAGCGATAAGGTAACTAGCCACTTCACGAGAAACATCGATTGTAACAACAGCCATCCAGTACCCACAACAGTCCACATCAATATATCCCTCATAGGTCGCCTAGGTTTTTCGTAGTTTCGTGTCTATATCTTCGTTGCCAACGGCGACCCCTCCTTTCACGGACTGCAGGCACACGGGAAGATCACAGGCTTAACAGGCAACAGGCATCAGCTGTACTAAAGCCATACCCAGAAAAGATAACCCAGAAAGGCAACCAAAAGGAGCACTGTTATGAGGAATAGGCATTTCGTAACCAAACAGCAGACCCATTATTTAGTTCACCAGTGACTACCATAGAGCAGAGGGAACACGCTCACTGAATAGGTTCATCCAAAATAACAACTTGTCAATGGAGAGTATCACCTTTTTGGCATATAGCGCTTATATTCAAAACGTAGTAGTCTTAATCGCTCCGTCGCCATCTACCCCCTACTAAATTCGTACGGGGCCACCTTGATCCGAGTGCTGCTGATGCTTACCGATGTTTCCTATCGTGGTGACAATTAGCGAGTCAGATAATTCTCGAATCGTATTGTCTGTCGACAAGCTGTCGTCGTCAGCCCGATATTTAGCCCCGTTAGGACTAGTTGACGACGCAGCACGCAAGAGCGAACGGGTTCCGCCGATCCTTTCGGAAGGGCTACCGGAGTGCCGCTTCAAGTGCCGGACCAGTAGCCGGGCGCCAAGCGATCCTCGACTGCGCCGGCCACTGTCCTAACCCCATACTTACCCAAACCGCGGGCAGCCACGTCTGTGGCTACCAACACTTCCAGACGGCCAGAACGGAATTCTGTAAATACACAACAATGATATAGATGCACGTTAGTAAATAAACTCTCATTGAATATATATCTGCCAGCTTTAGATACACTATATTTAGGTGTAAACAAAAAGAGTGACTCAGTGACAGTACCATAATAGAATGTCAAAATAGCTCTCGTGATCTGAGAGGTACTCTAAGCCACTTACGATAGAGGATCTTGTCCCTCTGCGCCTGATTTTTGTCTCCATGAATGGCTTGACAGTTAATCCTCTCTTTCCACATATACGAGGCCAAGTCATCAGCTGCTCGCTTGGTCGAGGTGAAGACCAGGGTTTTCCGGCTTCCACCTGCCTTTTGGATATCACTGAAAAAGTCCATTAGCTTACGAGTCTTATCATGCTCGTCAACCACGTCTACGATCTGGTGGATACGGTGATTCGCGGACAACGCTAAAGAACCGATGTTAATCTGTGCGAAATTTGTTAGTAAATCCGATGCAAGACCCTGAACTTCTTTGGGCCACGTGGCGCTCCACATCAGGGTCTGACGGTCCGGTCGAATTTGGCTAACAATCTGACGAATCTGCGGCTCAAAACCCATATCAAGCATACGATCGGCTTCGTCCAGAACAAGGTAAGTGCATCGACGAAGGTTAGTTGTACCGGATTGAAGGAAGTCTATAAGACGACCAGGCGTAGCGACGCAGATCTCGACACCTCGTCGCAAATCGCCAGCCTGGGGACCACGTTGCGCTCCACCAAATACACAGGTGGAGCGAAGACGTGAATCCCGGCCAAACTCGGCTGCTACCTGTTGGATCTGCTGGGCCAATTCGCGGGTCGGGGCCAAGACGAGGACAATAGGGCCATCGCCCCTTTGCAGACGTGGCTGGTTGTTCACGTGGATAATGGCAGGTAGCATAAAACCGAGTGTCTTGCCCGATCCCGTTTGCGCAATAGCCACCATATCACGGCCTTGCAGTGCGATAGGCCAACCCTGTGCTTGAATCACAGTTGGATTCTCATATTTCTGATTCTTGACAGCATGCGCCACATAGCTGGGCAGCTGTGCTTCGCCGAACGTACAGATCGGATTAGGAATTTTCTGTCCTCCTGTCCTCATGATTGTCAGCTCGTGCTTATCGCGCCACATACGAACTTCATGTTCACTCCGAGCAGCTGTCGTTGGATGTTCCCGATAGAAATTGCGGGAGAAATCTTCAAGCTTTTCACGGGACCAGTCGACCGCCGTAAGGAATTTGTTCTCATTCCCCCATCTATTGGCACCAATACCCCCTCGGGCACCGCCACTATCCCGAGAACCTCCATAGGACAGCCGGGAGCCCCCGCCATAGCCAAAGGACCTAGAGCTGCAATTGAGAGGACCGAGATTAATCGTCATTAACCTAGACAGACGGCTGACTGAAAATGTATTAGTAACCAACGGTGGCTACGCGACAAAATTCAGTTTAATTTCTACACTACAATAAGACTTAACTGCGCATGCGACTTCATTGTTGTTAATGGGTGGTCAAGCCCTAAGTTAAATCAGCTAGTATAAGCCAGAGTACTACATTACATTACTACATACACAACTGGGTGTTTTATCAGCTATAGAATAGAGCACAAAGAGCCCGTTCGTCGACAAAGGTAAAACGTGTAAGTATTGTAAGCGCAACTACTATTTCCTGCATTATTAGCTTACTTCGTTTACTAAATGAAAATAATTTATTTCAGTTCTCTTGTGTTGTACTGTCTGCAACAACTTACTACCAATTTTTGCCGGATCCTTAGGAAACGTATAACAATCTAACGCGAACTGTTTTCTTAGCCGAACACAAGTTTTATGTTTAATATTTTAAATTCTAAACAAAACTCTTGAAATACATTTCATCATATAAAGTCAGCCTCAGCCAAAATCAATCCAACTCATTTTTGCCACGCGCACATATATGAGTGAGTCATTCAGGAACAGCAATCGTGCTACCGGGCCTGTAATTCCGGGCAGGAAACATAATGCAAATGAAGATCTGTTCACTATTTCTTGCACAGCATTGTTCATTTAACTTTGGTTCAGCATATGGACTATTAATGTCCACAACGAATTTAATGGTGCTGCTTGACTTGCACTTGAATATTAGAACGTTCGAGCGTGGCACGAGGAAGCTCAGTGAAATGTAAACGTAACGTGTTTGTATGGTGCTGCATGTATTATAAGCCACTAGTAACTACAACCATAACAACAGAGCGTAATGTTAAATCAAGCTTTAATGTTACCAAACAATGATGTTCAACTCAATTCAGCGGGAGTAGGTTCGGGTTTTATTGATCCGGGAAGTGTCCCTATTTTGAGAGTCTAGCAAAGCTATCGACCACGAGATTATCTACGCCTAACAGAGCGCCTAGCAACCAACCGTCAGTTTGTAGAAACGAGTGATAAGAGAAATTTGTAAACAGTGAGACATACCTTACATTAGATCCGTACGTCATACTGATCACCGGTGAGTTCGTATGATTCGCTCAAGGATTACAAGGATTGTCAAACACATCAACGAAAAACCTACCACTGTATGCTGACAAAAGTCTCGCTACTGTGACTGTGTCTGCCTACAGCGAGCACGAAACCGATCCAAGATGGCGACTGGCCCAACACTGATGCTTAATGGGGACGCGGGAAAATTTAAAATAGCAATTTCACGGTGGCTACAATCATATATCAACAGTATTTTGGTGATATTTCTCATGTTCACGTATCGTTTTTAACGAATTGTCAAAATTGACACACGACGAATTGATGCCTTGAAACTAGCTTATTGTTTTTGTCAGACCCAACTCACGAAATAGCAAGATGTGCACATAATAGAATATAGACGGCGCCAGGGTGCACAGCCCGCGAACAGCGTCGCTGCCGTTATCAAAGTGTCGCAAAAAGTTAAGCTGAAGCAAATGCAAAAAACAGCTGGGACGTGTTAAGCATATGAAGTCATATTGCAAGCATTTACAAGAAGACAGCAGTACCAGAGATTTTGTGTGCACTGTGGCTATTTGTAGGAATTAACTTAGTTTCCAAACTAGTTCACATGTTCGGTGAATGGATCGTCTACATAAACAGCAAACTGAAACCATGACGCCGGAGGAACAAGAACGAGATCTTGTAGAACGCGAATTAGCCGAATATGTGAAACGCTACTTCAAAGGAGCACTGTAAGATTTTTTTGTTTAGGTTTTATGTCAATGCATGAAGCACGCCCGGTCGGTGGAGTTGATCGCTCTCTAATTTAATAATAATAGTGTATAGTTCTTGAGCATCTCTCTAATTTCTCAAACTTTCCGTTTTTCGTTATGCTTCGTATATTACGCGCAGCAAACGGCGACTAAAAGAGCCGAGGACTGACTTTGAGCATACGATTCTTTAGTCATTTATTTTACGCATGAGATCATATGCCTCGTTCAATCATGCTACACACAAGAAACCCGCCAAATTTAAATCTTAGACCTATAATAGGATTGAAGTGCCAAAAATGAAAGGCGTAAAAACTCCATGGACCCGTTCACATAATTATTTATTATTGCAACGCTTATAATATAGGGTACTCAATCTTACTGGTGATTCTTTGTAGCGGGCAGTTTTCGTGTGCTACGAACAATTAAAGTGTGTAATAATACCATTCTCACTTAAAAAAGCCGCCATTGTTGCTGAAATATTACGGCGTTTTCCACAAATTATTAGTTGTATGCTGTTCGCTGTGTTGGGGCCAATTTGCGTGCATTCAGGCGCACATGCTGATTAAGTAAGTTCTAAAAGCCTTTTAAATAACTGGATTCGAATCCTTTGTTTGTTCGCCTGTTTTTTTATTACTCACAGTGCAAAGGCGACAGAGTTGACGGTGAAGAGTTCGCGCTCAAGACACGCAGTCGATATCCAGAATCTTGCTTCTCAACATTATGAAGAAGGTGTCCGCAAAAGCTTCGATGCTATACATAAGCTATTTAAAAGCGAAGGTCTTCTGGAACAGATGACGAAGTTAAGGGAGATGGACAAGCAACAAAAGCAGTTTAAAGGCACAACCGTAAGGTAAACCGCTAAATAATTCTTTAGTTAACATTATGAGATAGGCATAGATTATACGATTTTGCGAGGTGTATGTTATTATAATGCATAGTAATAGACTGTTATAGTTCTGTCAGATGGGCGGAAAGGTAAATATAAATATACTAACATTGTTCTGCAAGTAGCACGAGCTCAGGTCAGATAGTCGCGTCCAAAGTTCGATGGGAAACATTAACCTATTTAGGAAACTTCGGAAAACGGATCTGGTAGAACAAGTAATGTATAGCTAAATGGATGTTATCAATCTATTATCCGGTCTGACTCAGAAGAATGGGAATGTAGTTTCGGTATAATTGAATAATGAATTTTGTTATTATTACAAGCATTGATTGAAAATTAATCAGAAATAATTGACAAACCAAAAATAGTGAAATAATGCTAAAATGATGATTTAGGCTCACGTGTTGAACCTGCTGCAGACACGAAACGTTGTTGCGTAGTGGCCGAATTTCGAGAGCAATCGCTGTTATGATAACATGTGTTTGCTTAAGTAAATTGCAGGTTTGCCCCATATGTAGGCTTACAGAACCAGTTAATCTATGATACTGTGAAACTTAGTCGACGTTTGATTGTGCCTCCGAATTGTAGTCAAATTAATTAATTGACAAATTAATGTCAACAAACCTCATTGCTTTCAGACGACCCACTGGCATCGCTTCGATAGATACTCAACTCTTGGTAGATGTGCTAAACACTGGTCTGTTACGTAAGGAACGTGAGATCTTAGAAGAGCTTAAACAGGAGCAGGACAAGCTTATTGATGAGCTAACAAATTTATCTCCAAGCTGATCACGAGAAAAAGTCGTTTTCCCGTTGTGCTGATTGAACGCTTTTGCTGGGAATCGTGGTTGGACGAATACCATCTCTCTGGAGTGGATTCGTATGTGCGTGTGGGAGAAGAAATAGCGGTTTCAGCGTCACGTATGGCGGAACAGCGAAGTTGGATACCGTGCTCGCTTTATAATTACCGTTTAAAAATTTCTTTGTTTCATTTACTATGACCATACGATGCTATGTTCCTTCCACGGTGAAATAATGAACGGAGGTGCTAGATATGCAGCTTGTATAAATTTATCATCTAGGCGAGTACACAAATGAATAGCTCTAAACGTATGTCGGCGATAGCGAAACGACAGCAGCTGAGCACATCGTAAAACATTATATAGTATTTTCGGGAGCACGTGTATGAAGTAATATGTCTTGTTTGTGTTGCTTAACATGTGTATAAAGAGTAACTTCTAGTACAGCTTTTATCCGTATAAATCTGTGCAAAATGTTAGATTCAAATGTCTTTATTATTTTGCTATCATATATGATGGCCGTATGTGTAACATCAATTGGTCGTATAAGATTTAAAAAATTAACAACATTACAGAGAAATGTTATTTATTCCGTATAAAATACACCTTGAATATCTTCCTCACATTTAGGACAACAAAATTTTGCATTTGTATTATAGTAATCAATTTATTTTATACACTGCCATTGTGTCTTTGGGCATTTACAAGGCTTTTTATATACACAATACAATTCGATAAATCAGTGTGCTGAATTTTCTGTTCGTTATGTATGTGTTAATGGCCCCAAGTACTCACGTCACAGTCAGAAGTTGTGGATCAATACCACTTTCTCCTTTGTGCTGGTGCCAATCCACCTGTAAGCGCTAATATCGTAAGTTGCCTTCAGTTCAGATTGAACATTTTAGCAACACGGGCAGAGACGGAATAATTGATGATGCGTTTTATAAACAGTGGGTCGGTCTTCTGCCATTTGGGTATACTTATATTTTTTTTTACTATACTATATATCTAAAAATATTATTATTACTCCCTCGTGTCGTTATTATTGACCTTAGAGCAATAATTATAGTTATACTGTACGTCTATCTGAATATATATAGAGAAAGAGGGATTTTATACTGGGTAACTATTAGTATCTTTCTCTCCTTTCGGTTTCTCATTTGTTTGTGCTCGTCAGCGACTGTCGAGAGTAAGCGAAATATTCAAAGTTTACCTATTTAGATTATAATCATAAAATCCGCGTATCTCCCGCATTATTTAACGGTTTCATATTATTGTGCTACTTTCCTTAGAACAAACGAACTTTTCCCCACTTTTTTCTGCTTACGCAAAACATTGTGAAATCTTCCCAACATCTTTAGGAAGATATCAAATGCTATATGTTGTTCTATGTCGACATAGGCCAAACGTTCAGACAGGTGTCAGACCTCGTCAATCCTGTTACATTTGTAACTTCTGTCTCGTATAACAGCGCGTTCGATTTATTAACCGTTAGGGGCTCCCCCTTCGATCTCTGACAAGCAGCAATAGCCCTAAATGTCGATTGCTTCAGAGCCGCCTTGGGGTGACATGCCCAGGCACTTACGCTTCGCCTTACAGGCAGGCAGGCACGTTATGTACAACGCTTGAGCCATGATCAGATGTAATAGTAACAACGACCATAGATGAGATGTGCCATGACGGATGAACAATTGTCAACGATACAAAGGTCATACGTGAGTTCGTGCAGATAAGGCAGATAACATACTACACCAGCGCGTCTGTTTATAGAATTTTCTCTCAAGGTTGGCTTGACAAGTAAAGGACTCTAAAGCCTTTTCAATAATAAGCAACGTTCGTCAAAGGCTCTTTTTGTGTCACAAACTCTGCGTCCCCGCGTATTTACCCTTCCTTATAGATGCTTCGTAGATATAAAAGACGTTACTTTCCCGGTTATTGAAAATGCCGGTCGGATGCTGTTGTGACTTGTTTTTTCGCTTAATTGTTTCAACTAGCGGTACTTTACAATCGATGGTGAGGTTTGATTAAATATTTAATATCTGACCAAAGGGTTCACCGCCACAGCTTTAGGCCGATTACGACAGCGATCATATTTTTACAAAATAGCTCGAAGGCCTCACCCCAATTGATTTCCACTATATCGATGTTGATTGTCAATGGATAATACACTCGATATGAATGTGAACAATGGAATGGTGCTTTCTTCGTCAGTGTGTTTTATTATAATGATGGTGATGATTATAGTCAGTGTAATGGTCTCTTTTGCGAAAGTTCTCTTCATTGAGATGTGGGAGTGGCAAGATGGTCGATCTCACGTTGTGCTTTTGATACCGATGTTTTAGCTTTCGGGGTTCGCTCGCCAGTATCTTTAGCGAACATCTTCATCTTCTCTTGGAAGGTCAATTTTTCGGGGCCTTGGGGATTGCTTTCCTTCTGACTCTGCTTTGCATTGATGATCCGCTGCCGGGGATCCCTGCAAATTGAGTCGATATTTTATAAGGGTATTTCAATCTTACTTTAACAAAAGTAAATTCGTAGATTTTAATAGTTATTAAGAATTATTAAGAAGATTAGGAATAATAATAACAATAATATACAAGTTTCAATTTAAATGGAAGGAACCTTTATATGGAATCGCGATTGTTTGGGTTCTTTCTATTTTGAGTGAATTATTTATTTGAACGGCTAACAATAGTTTCTCGTAAACAAAAGCCAGAACGTCTTACTGATTCACACCTGTACACTTCCTGGCTTCCAATGACCCCAGGCGCCTGTGGGCTGAAGGTAAGTTGAGGTTGATTGAGCACTTCATCTATATCTTCGAGTGTGTACTTCTCTGCTCTCTCGTTCTCACTTCCAGCTACTTTACCATTCAAACCGTCGGTCTGCAGTGTTTGTCCACCGCTCGCAGGATGTTGTTGTTGTTGTGGCTCGCTTTGTAAAGCAATCTGTTGTTGTTGTTGCTGCTGCTGCTGCTGTTGTTGTAAATGTTGCATATGTTCCATGTGTTCCATTTGCATAGCCATCTGACGATGATAATCTTCGCTTTCAATCATCTGTTCGTCATCTTCGTCCTCGTCGTAATAGTCATCCTGACAAAATGCATTCAATGTTAGCGATTGTCAATTAGCCTACAAATACTTTTCTTAGTAACTTCCTGTCATCTCAGTATTTCAGCACTGATGGTTATCAGAACCTCAGGTAGAACAAGTCTATTTTTTTTACAAAATAGCGACACAGTCAGCAACACTGAGTACGTTTCTAGATAAAGATTTTCACCGATAAGGATTTCCTGAGTTTAGAGACTTTGACCGTGTAATCTACATCGTCTAACTCTCATTACGCATTTAGTTATCTTCTACACTTAAATGTATAATTATTATGTAAATCTGTCTACTCGGATTATCTATTGTACATTAGTATCACACACCTCATAGTTATCGTAGGAGACTTCTGTGTGCGTCTCGTGGAAGGAGACCTTCTTCTTTGCCGGAGGCTTCACCGGTGCTTCTCCCTCGTTGTTATTATTGTTGCTATTGTTATTACTACCACTGCTATCGTTATTATTTATAGTTGGCTGTTTTAGGTTGCCCTTGCTTGGACTGCTTGATACTCCTGTAAGGAAATTGCAAACGAACATTTATTCAACGAATATATAACTGATTTGATTAACATTATCGATCAAGATATATAAATATGATAAGTTTACCTCTTTACTTCAATATACTAACATGATAAATATACGAAAAAACAAATCATGCGTATCATAGCAGGCCACAGTGGACTGTTTAAACTAACTGTTTTTTTATCAGCTAAAAAGTGTATTTTTCCAACAGATTGATTTTGCACCTCCTGAAAATAGATCGTTCCGTATATAGTTTATGGGTTCGTGGAATTTCGATAAGCCGTTTTCATCAGGTGGTTTTTTTCGCGTACCATTCGAATTTTTGAGCACCGACTGAAGTGGGGCGGATCCATGATTGTTTGTCACGCCTGATTCGGTTGTCGCTATCGTGGTCGCGTTCACGTCATGACTGTTGTCGTTTAATGGAGTTGACCCGTCAAGGGGCGGCGGTGGTGACTTGGGTAAAGGTGGTGGTTCGTCCTCGGGGTCCGCCAACGCAACACTGTCCAGTCGTACTGTCGCATCCTGAAATAGTCATATAACGAAAGAAAGAAAAACAAATAGTTCAGCTTTTTAAGTTTAAGCCTCGAATTAGAAGAAACAAGCCCAAATGCTCTCATTCAAACATGTTATACTGCCGAAACGGTGGTACCATCATCACCGATCGATGTATTATGTACTCGTACAACGAATGGACACATTTCTCTCGCTGTACTCATTTTGCCTGTTCATTTGTGTGGTATATACAGTAGTGGCGTACGTAATACACACGAACGAATTCTCCTCCAATGAACTAACCTCAAGCTGCTTCTGTTGCGTTTCCCGTTCCTTGATTTCTTTTGCACGTTCCCGCTCACGCTGCTGCTGCTGCTTCTCCCTTTCAACTTGTTGTTGCTGCTGGTGTGTTTGTTGTTGCAGATGCTGTTGTCTTGCTTTGTCGATGTTTTCCTGGATTTGGACGATTCGTTCGACGTCGTTCCGCCTTGTGTCCTCTTCGTCATCATCTTCATCGCCTTCATCAGCTCGTCGACGGAACTCCCTTTCGAGTCGAAGGCACCGCAGCCGGTCTTCTTGTTTCTCGTCTCTTGAGGGCAGGGCTTCCAGCTCGTCAATCTCCATGTCGATGCCTCGAAGGATCTCCTCAAGGCGCTCACGTTCGCGGCGTTCCTTCTCCTCACGTGCGGTCTTACCTAGGATGCCATTAGGGGCCAAGGGCATTACCTGCGCGATGCTTTCAAAGCGATCCCTGATCTCAACTTTGCGTGTCGAAGTCTGCTGTTGTTCGTGACCCGATCGACTCGAGCTACTGCTGCTACTGACAAGCGTTTCCGGTCGCTCTAATTGTTGCTTCTCTCGAAATTGTCGCCTGTTGACTTCCTCTCGGATCTCGTCCACCTTGGCCTCCGCACGCATTTGATTTGGGCTTTGGCTGGTTGAGGAATGGCGTACGGAACTCTCGCTGGTGGCATGCCGCAGCGAACTGTCCTGGCTAGTTTGCCGCACCGTATCCATAATCGAAGTCTCCTGCCATTGCGATGCTTTCGTGCTCTGTCGTGACGGTGAGTGTACTCGAGGATTCGGTGGGATATGGTTCTGATAATGTGGGGGCACTAGGCCGTTCGGTGTGCGTTGTTGAGAATGTTGTGGAGTTGGCATTTGTGCTACCTGTGCAGGTGTGTACTGCGATGGCGGAATCGGCATTAAATGATTCTCATATGGTGGGTTTTGGCCCATCTGATCAGCGTAGTTGCCGTGCTGGGGCTTGAGGGGCGCGTTTTGCTGACCTGCGTGAGGCTGTGGTTGATATTGACCATAGATGGCGCTCGGGTGCATGGTAGCAGCAGGCTGTGCAGGCTTACCAGGTATTTGCATTCCGTGCGGATATATCTGTGGACCCTTCGACGGCCCGTACTGACCCTGAGGACCATATTGACCCATGGGCTGTTGCTGTTGCTGTGACTGTTGTGGCCCATGACGCTGGTGACTCATAAACTGTTGTTGCGGCCCGTGCGTGTTTTGATGCTGTGTCTTGTGCTGATATATCGAGATATTCTGGTAAACGGATTCGCCAAGATCGTAATCGCCGCTTCGTCGAGGTTGCTGATGAACACCGGGAGGCGGTTTCGGGCCAACAACCGGCGGAGCGTTGACCATACCCGACCGTACGGGCCCGAGCGGTGGTCCCATAGATGGTGAATTAGCTCCTATTAACTGTTGTTGCCCTACCGATTGATTGGGTATAGGATGCTGTTCGTAGTGGTTCGACAAAGAAGATACGCTCGCGGCACGCGCCCCATCATGGCCAAGCGGCTGGGGATAGGCCTGCTGCTGTTGGGACGAATAGGCGTGCGCACTTAACGGCTGGCCACCTTGTGCGTAATTCAGCTGCGGCACTGATTTACTTTCGTGTATCCGCTGTCCTATTTGTGCGTGCTGTTGCTGATGTATCGACATATTCGGCAACGTGTGAGCGCTGTTTGGATAGTCAACTCTTGACGGGGCATCTCGGTCGCTCAGGCGGCGAATGCTTTCGCGACTATTATTTGGATCACTCTGTGTCATCGGCGACTGTTGAAGTAGATTTGCCAGTCCATGGAGAATGGCTCCCTGTTTTGCTACATCAAGACGGACGACGTCGCCGGTTCGCATCATCAGTTGGGCGGCCATATCTTGGCTAATACCGCTAAGCGAGTTGCCGTCAACCTTCAAGAGATGGTCGCCAGCTTGTAGACGACCGTCCTGGTCTGCCGCTCCCCCCGGAACGATACTTTTCACATAGATGCCAAGCTGCTCCTGGCCATAACCCCTTGCTGCAATAATTGACAAGCCCATCGATTTGTTAAGTTTTTTCAGATATAGAGTACAAATCTCAGGTTGTTGCATTGGTCGTACAGGCTGGCCTTGCGGAGGCTCCCTTATGGTCCTGGCTTGAGGCCCCGCCTGCTGCTGTTGTTGCTGAATGGGCTGCGGATGAGGTGGCGGCTGATTGTAAATCGATTCCTCATTATTATTTTGTGCTTCTCGAGCGAACGAATTATTTCTTATGTGTATGTCCTGGTCCGCCATATAAATAGTCCAAAGGCCGATAGACGTAGGTTGTAGCGTAAGTCTGCAGAGACCCGCATTGGTGAGCGGGGCAAGAAACTCTGTGAGACCCTGCGGAACTCCTTGGATCACTTCGCAGGTGTAGCCATCCTCTGGAAGCAGGAAAGGTAGTTGTAAATTGGGATCTTCCTGTAAACGGACATCTTGTTCAGGGCTCGCTGCTTCCCTAGATTCTGCCATTGTGCACACTTGTTCGATAAACGCTGGCGACAGTGGGGGCTCTCCGCTTTCCGTATCGACGCGGTATTTCTCAAGCATGGCCCGCAGCTGAAGTGAGTTCAATTTGAAACATGTCTGAACCAAATCGACAGCGTTCTCTTGAGATTTGTGCGTCTGCAACAGATGGGCTGCTTGGATAATTAAACTGAGATGGCAATCAGCGGCCAATTCTAAGCCTTGTTTCTCGGCCCATTTAACTACCTTAGAGAGGCGGCGTTTCAGGCATGAACCCCAGAGGCTGTGACACATGTTGTGTTGCGTCGAGCCTTTCATCGCAGACTTAATGGTGGCATTGAAAAGCCACATATTAAGAAAATGAAATAGTTGTGAGAACAGCTGAATGGTCAAGGCAGCGTTGACGCGACAACGTCTCAATAATGTCATGCTACCAGCAAGCACGTTGACAACATCGGCGATGGCACCGTCCACATCGTTTACATCGGTCGGATTTCGGATAAACGGCGGTAATGCGGCATCAAGATCAGCCTGCAGGCAGCTAGCAAGACCGCCGAAGCACATCTGCACGCTTTCGCCTAACATATCTTGAGCATCCAGCGTGTACGCAGACAAATGGCGATCGTTTTTGAGGAAGTGGAGCAATTCCGAGGCGTTAGCTAACCAGAAAGATAAACAATGGACGCGATGTTGCGCCATGGGCGCGGAATTCGGTGGCGGCATTGTACACCGTTCCTCAACGGCACGCTGGATCAGCCGCGCCACTTGATCGACGACGCCGGTCAGAAGGACGGCACGTTCATTAGGCGAGCATTCCGGTCGGAAATGCGTGGATGCCCGGTACCGGGCAGCCATATATAGAGCGTATGTAGGCGACAGTTTAAATTGGACTTGTGCAGGATCTAGCCGAGTGATGACGCTGTCCAAAAACACGTTCTCATCTGTGAACGATAAGAAAAATGCACGACTTGAGGATAGACAGTACAAAACGAAGTTTAAAAACAGTCAGTACAAGTGAAAACAGAGAAACAAAGTTAAATCACTTGTTACGCGGGGGACCAACTAAAGCTGGTATATATTTCTATTTGTGAACAAAATACCCATGTAATTTACTTCAATGAGCCACAAACAATAATGCTTGTCTCTATAGTCAATAAATGCATAAGTACGTACGATCTTCCCAAAACTCGAGCACCGCAGGTAAAATCGGATCCCTTCCAGGGGGCACTGCAGATCCATGATGACCTCCTGAAGCGACCATACTCCCGTCGCTGTTGGTCGATGCATGACGCTCATTCTTTGAGTCATACTCGCCGCTTACCGAAGCAGGACGGGGTCCCATTGGGTCCACCTATCGAAACGAGTGAGTAATGAATACATGTACGCGTATGTTAGTTATTAGCATATCCATACGTTATAAAAGCCGTAGTAAAATGTTCTCCCATGCATTATGGAATCTCATAGGATATAAGATATAGGATATTATGGCATATCATTATGGGTGGCTTGTCACTAAAAAAAAAATAAGAGCTTTCATATTAAGAAGTTTCAACAATGCGAGTATATTGGTTTGTCAATGGTTATTATATAGGTGCAGTGATTTGGGTTCGAACGCACTAGGTCACTTATCTTAAAGGTTTTATAGACAACAAACATTTTTAGCTTCAATATATTCTTCAATTGAGCGAATATATATGTGTATGTTCAACTGAGAATCTATGCGGGCAATACAGTATGAGTATCCTGTCTTACCTCGCTGGAAGCCCTTTACGCAAATGAGATAACAGATGCGTTAATTATCTTGCGAGGAGTGATTTTTTTTAGATAATCTTTGAGCTGCCAGACTGCTTCGTGTTACTCTAAACGGAGCAGACCTGTCTTATAATATTATTACCATTGCGTACGTAGTGTGGAGTATCAGCGTCACACTTACCCTGTGAGTTTGCGGCTGGGGATTCTGCATTGCGAGAGGATAAGCTGCCGCAGCGGGGTCGGCAAAGCGGAACGTGTGTCCCTGAAGACCGCCGCGGACACCCGGATCCCCAGAACCCGGCTGTGGCTGTTGAGATCCCAGCTTCAGAATAGCTCCGTGCTGTAGAATGGTCGTGTCTCGGATACGTTGTCCGTTAAGATAGGTCTCGGCATTAAGGTCACCACTTGGTGTAATCGTGACAATTCCTCCTGTAGGAGATCCGAAGATAATGAGAGACGGAGCCACAAGCCTTATTCGAATATGCTTCATTTCAGCTTCGTTTTGCCTCAGTTAGCATCCTACACACACCAAGTAATCAAGCACATAACCAAAGAGACAAGCTGGAACTGCCAGTTTAAGGCACATTTTTACTCAATCTCTGTCCTTCCCCACGAGAGGTGGCCTGTACATACGGTGAGGTGCCTAGTAATTAAACTTCAGCGTATCTATCAAGCGACTAAGAACATACAAGAAAGCTCCAGCGTTACATTTTCAAGCTCTTACACAAGCTCATTCCGAATGGACGCCAATGAACCCTAAAGCTATCTAGCCTTTAAAAATCAAGCGCGTCCAACTAACTTCGCACCACTCCTCGATTTCGTATGAAGTTAAAAAAGCCAAACGTCACCACTACGCGTATTTACACACACAGTAAGAATAGCCTGTACTAATAGCGGAAAACAGAATATTGTATAGGCGTTCAGCTCGAGTAAAAGCTATTTCCCTATGTTACCTGCCTAACCTCTTTTGACTGAATGACACACTTTGGCTTAAAAGCGACCATAATTCTATTAGCTCACTGTTTTTTTCCGCAGCCAGTCAACTGCGGTTGGTTTCGACGGTTGCCTGCTGTCTGTAACAAAGCCCATACCTACAACGATGATCAGCTGCCACGACTTTGTCCAGCTTCGAGATTGAAGGTGTCATACGCCGGTTAAATCGAATATAAAAGCTAACAAGTAATATCTGCCGTTACTTGATCCTACTTAAGGCTCACTTCGCTGAGTTGGCAATCAATCGACGACATCAAGGACTACGAACGGAGAGCCCCAGCCTGACAAGCGGTGAGGAATATCGAGTAGACAGATGGTCGTAGGAAAGAGGTAGCAATCAATAAATTAAATAGTGTTGGATGTCGATCGAAACTTTCGTTATGATTACGATGACGAATAGGCATCGTGTGAGATGGCCTTACCAGCTTCGCTTATAATGGATCGTCCATTCGAAACTCTTTCTAATCAATTGGATTGCGCAATGACAATGACTAATAATAGACCATGCCAAACGCAACTGAGCGAGCAAATAGCGTTTAAGACCTGGTGGACGGACGACAATAGCTTTTGTATGCACCCGACAGTGCTCTTAACTAATAGTAGAAAAGAAGTCGATAACTGAGCTATTAGTTGACCAGAATACGAGTTCGGTGTTCGATTAGTCGTTGCGCAGATACGTGTCCTGGCGTCGATCGCTATTCTGCACCAGTACTTATATTTCAAATTGGGCATGACGGTGGTTGAATGTTACTTTGTCTAGGGCCTAACCCTGGCTAGGGTGCATATCAGTGGATGCAAAGAATGCCTGCAACAGGTAACCGCACATAAGACAGTAGAGTTCATTCCGTCCTTTGAGAACAATTTCACTGACAGGAAAAACCACTCACGTACCTCTTCAATGAGGAGCATCTCTACAAATAGCTAGATCAGAGTGAGAGGTGATAAACGACGTTTTTTTCGTTCAGCATTGCTCGACAACTGTAGATAGTCGTCTGCTGGATTTATTGCTTCGTAACACAATAGTACGCAAACAGCCTATATATTTGACGTATTAGTGTATACAATGTAATATAGAAGAGCTATTTATTAACATGTCTACCGCATGGCTGCACTGGATGAGTTGCCTTCGTTACGGGGAATGTAGATGTCATAAATTCACTTGAACAACATGTTCACATGTTTAAATGGAAATAGATGGTTTTATCATAAGCCTTGCTGGTTAGAGGCAGCCGTCCAAAATGTTACTTGTTATAGATAAAGAAAGACTGATCGTCCATTCTAGATGACGGTAATTTACTAATTATAACATGACGGACACGCAGTAAGAACTTGGCGTTACTTGTTAAAGACAATAAGAGCCACTGCGAAGAATAGAAAATCCTGTTTCAGACGCTAGAATCTAAACGGAAATGCGGAGAATCAAAGGTGAAAAATAGTGTTGTTTATTTTTAAAAATAGCTGTTCGAAAAGCTTTCGATACAGACGCAACTTTGACATAACACCCACTTCTGTTCTTTTGAAGCTTATTTTTTCAAATACATTCTAGCCAGTTATTGTCTCAGGATAGCCAGCACATACGAATAACGGGAAATTATTTAGTAATATTTCGATTCACGACCAACGAAACATTTGCACGATATGGCCTTAGCCTATTTGGAGACGACTAGCTAGCGCTAAAGACATTTTTTTCTGGCTCGAGGAGGCTCTAACATAACGTTCAACGAGACAATGTTCATAGGGTAGCTGACGTTGCCATGGGCTCTGTACCATTGGACTGTTCAGATCGACTCTTACGTGGACACTGGCTTCAATATGTACCTTTCACGATTTCTAGCTACTATACCTCTCGATACCTATTCGCGCAGTTTAAGTTTTGTGCACAACTCCTTAGCAAGTTGGTATTCCGAATTCAGCGTTTCATACGAGCAAGTTGTTTGATGGATGAAATATATCGTTTAAACACCTATTGGCATCACACTAGTCCATAGTGTATAATCAACAACAAAGGCTCGTCTGTACCGTTATCAGTTATCCCCTAGTAATTGTATTACAAATATTACCGACCACCGTAATAGGCGCAGCCACGAATTTACGTTCAGTTTCACGAAAACAATGATAACAACACGATAAATAAAGCTTTGCTTTAAGAAGTTGTCTTGCTTTTGACATAGTTAGTATAATTGATAGGAACGTATACGTATAGCGTCGTAGTGAGTTTTGTTGGACTGCAAACAATTTCTACATTTTCACAAATATAATATAAACTACGGAGTTCTGTATAATATAATAGCAATTTAATACTACAAGATAACTACCATTCGTATTATTGCACTGTGGCGGTATAAAAATACTTGATAATAGAGATTACGTCGCATCGAAACGAGCAAAGGCCACTTTTGACAATAAAGTAGCAGTGCTACCGCATCGAATGACTAATAAACCCCTTCTAGTGACTCATGCCGTCATTATAGTAGCTTAGAACTAAAAAAAAAAAGGCATATTTGGCTTCTGTTCCAGGACACATTTTCCACGCTATGGTATAATACAATACATGCCCAAACATTTCGATTATAGTTAATTGGCATGAAAGTAGCTTCTTTGCCTAACAGTAAATGCAGAAATCTCTAGCAGCATGAGCTCCCTGTAGTATTTTCTGCTATCATTTAGCTCGCACTAGTCTGAATTTTGAACAATGCCACTTAGCGTATGATAAGCCAGTACAAACATAGGCTACACGAAAAGTTACGAATGAGAACGAGTAAATATATTGTATCTATCACAAAATGCGGTAATATAATGAAATAACAATATGATTAATGTGCAATGTATAGTGACAACACTGGTAGGTCCTCACATTTGCTGTGTATGCGATCTACGGAATATAGTTGAGCGGTTAAACATGATTACTAATTGAAGAAAGAAGAATAAATATATACGTACCATGGGTGTGTGCAATAACACAGTGGCGGGGCAACAACCCAGGCACCACTAGACTCTGCGGATGAGGTGGCATAACGCCTCCCACACCACCAATTTCCGTTACGTCTGGTAGAAGTCTGTGAATAGCGCCCTCCTCCAGCCAAGAACCGTCTGTGATCAATGGATAAAATACACACAAATAAAAAAAAAATCGTCAATCCGGTGCACCTTGATGTGTTCGACTGACCTAAAAGAGGGATGATTAACCTGCTTAAAGGGTGATTAAGTCGAACCGCTTATATTTGTTAATAGCTTGCGTAGGATGGACAGATAGGACATAGATAGGATGCGGGACTCGTCGAACACGCAACGCTCAGAAAAGTTTTAGCAAATGCAATTGCCCGGTATTAGATCAGGGGGGTAACTGGACGTCGTTTGACTTTGGGAATCTGGCATGTGATGTGTCATTTATCCATATTTTGCTTATGCTTTCAATCTATGGCCAGTATTTAGGAAAAATGGTCAGCTTGCGTCCAATGCGTAGTAGTTACATGAAAATAAAGAAAAAGCTACTTGAGAAATGTCCGTTGACCGCAAGGTTTGTTTGAATGTCCTTCGAGGACTATGATAGTAACACTGCAGACTTCAGAGAAAAGCACCAAATGAGTGGAATCGCTTTCTCTATTGGCTTAGCTTCAAAGAACTAGATGCACGGCTCGTTCCATAAAGGCTGAGTGCGTAGGAAACATACGTTTGAATCTCAGCTCTATTCTCTGAACATCCAACATGACGTCCTTTACACTCACAAGGCCAGAACAGACTCGGGGAGTTACCAATGTAAATAACCTTTATAGATATACGATTTGCTCCTCAAAAAAGCTTACAAAGATCCATCTTTTTCATTTCATCAGCGTGAAGTCCCGCAGGCCGACAGTGTTACCCCCTTTGAAGTCCCCTTTTCAACACACAACGAGGTGATCCGAAGTAATCCAGGAAGACTTGACAAAATCGAGTAACATCACGGCTATGACATCTATTTCGTCGTGCAAAAATACCGTTCAGTCAGCTACAGAAATCATCGAGGTAACCATTTTCCGTTGCTTGTTCCATTACGCACTGTCACAGGGCAATCTGTCACACGAAACACCTGCACTAGCAACGACACGATCTATCCAGTCACTATTTTTCTGGCTAGCCTCCTTTTCTGCTGTAAACGACTCATCGCTTAATATCCATATTACTTAAACGATTCATCTGTTCGGCCCGTCGCAGCTAGTCGGCGAGATCACCGCACTGCATCTCCCATTCTCTTTACAAAAATATAAACACACTTCTATAACGTGGATTAGCTGAGTTGTGCAAACGCTCAGATTTTACTTCACAATAGCATAGGCCTACAGACGCCAAACGCCACGAATAACTACTATACCCCACCACTAGTCGAATCACACTCCTGTCTCCACAAGCACCATCCCTGCGCTCTGCGTTTCTATCAAAGGGCAGAGCCAGCGACCCCAAGCAATCGTGTAGCGGCCCGTTCACAGTCCACCACGGACTACTCCTTGTTTTGCGCCTCGTAACTTATCCCCCTTTCTTTTTTTTGACCGATAAGAACGTTCTATCGGCCGGTCGTTGTTGGATGCACCGGGGCTTCTGGCAGGCCGACCCATATCGCGGGCTTCTGTTGCTTCTTGCTACTGCTACTGCTTGTCTCTGATTTGATCCTCTCGGATTCGCTGACGAAGAGAAACAGAGAAGTCAACGGACCTACGAATCGGTCATGTATACAGATCTGCATATTGACGGTGGCGTCAAAAGCCCCGCCGACGGTTGCCCGCCAACCTGGATATGAACGGCGAGCACCATGAACGACAGGAGCTTACGAGTAGCAAGCAATTGTTCCCAACTGCAGCAACAGCAACCTCGTTCGAGTGGCTATACTTCGCTAGACTAAACTGGGCATCCCAGTTGAGCTCGTCCGTGGGTTGTTTAGTTCAACTAACGTCTACTAGCAGCAGCAAGTAAATTCTGCACCATAGCGACCCGGACTTTTCCCGTGGTCACGCAGACGTTCGCAACCTGACACATTCACACTCAAATATATACACCCTCTCACCCACACACAACGATCCTAACATGAGTGCGTCCTAGCGCTTGCATACGCCCGTTTCTTGTCGTCTGACAAGCAAGCCGCTCCAGAAGCTGGCTTAGCCCCACCAGCTTTAGCGACTGCCATTCTCTGCTTGTGAAGTAGATCTCTCTCACAGATTTGATCAGCGGCAGCAGCAGTAGTTCTCTCAAATACTCAGAGATACACAGAGACGTTCATTGACACGTACAGCTCGCTCGGCTGGTGTTCGTCGACCGATCAGCCGATGCGACCATTCATTCCGTCAGCTTAACAAAACTTATCGACATATTATTCTACTGTTTCTATTCCGATATATAACCATATTGACGAGATCAGCGATAATAAATAGAGTCGCCTCACTATTAGGCCGAGCTGGACCGGGACTGCAAAGCAGCGACCCGACCCAGCGGCCGAACCTGTTGCAAATTGCCGGATGATCGATGACGAAACGCTCGAGTCTTTTTCACACCCCGCTCGCACGCACACGCATGCATATGTGTGTATTTACTTTTCCCTTTATAAACGTATCGATATAAGTAAAAGTCCAGCGCAGTCGCAGTCGGTACAAGCACAATCGACAAACTGACCTTCGAGCAGCGACGGCATCCCCGGTAGTCGTATCAACAACGGCAGCAGCCGAAGCGAAAGTGGAAGAGATGCGTCAACAGAAAGATCGTGCGCGCAAAGCTCACCAGGCGACAGTCCAACCAAGGCATAGAGCACGCTTACCTTTCCGGCTATGATTCTTTTGGGAATATTGCCATAGATATCTCTGACACTCACATCACTTTCATTGAATATGTATATAGAGATATATGATCTTCGCGAAGATCAGGCACCGCACGAGAAAGTAATGAAGCGGGCTCCGCGAAAGGACTGCCAGCTCAATCTGGCAAAGATCAACAAAACGTGCACACAACAGAGAAAAAAGCGAATGAATCACAGCTTTCTCTTCGTACTGGTAAACTGGTCATAAAGCGTGCGCCAAGTTCGCTAGTGGGTCTTTGAATTGACGGCGGGTGATGTTCCAAGTAAATCACGGAACAAACGTAATAGCTTTACTGATACGATGTTCTTTCTATCTCGATGCGAATATACCCACAACATAGAAAATATGATCAGTAAGATACTTAAATCTGGAAAATAACTTATAATGGCTACTCTATTTTCGTGTTCAGGCAAATACATAAGAAACAGTGTCACGTAGGAAATATCGTCAGTAAGTAGTCAGTGTTATCAATATGGCCTCTACAATATACATCGCTCGACCAAGCACTTACGCTTTCACGCCAAGAGGCGGCGCATTAACATTCCGGTCATCCATACTTACAGCTGCCGAACGATTGGAGCACTGCAATATTTATGTATACGATTCAGCGAAACGTTTCGAAATTATGCAATAGACTATTCGGAGATCAAGTCTGACTAATAGCGAAACGCCATCGTCGTTCGTCATCTTTAGGACAAAGGTCGGAGCTTTTCGAAATCACTCAATAAGCATTGGGCGGGTAAGAGCGCATAGTCTGCGTATACTGAAACAGGTACATAAGCTGGTTCGTTTATACCCATTGCTCAGGCAATAAAATTACTACAAACCCAAACCATTTGAATTTATTACGGACTGCTAGGTAACCTAAGTAAGAACTTAGATAACATCACTTGAGGGTTAAATCCAGTGTCAATCAGGACATAGATCAAGGAAAAAATTAATACACAAGATCACAAAGCGAACCCAGCAGCGAGTAGATAACTGCCATCCTTAAGCGCTGTAAATAAATTCGAATTCGTATGGAACTACTGGGATTCCTTGAAACAGGCTATTTCTGGTACGAGCTCTTAGGACATCCATCATGTAAAACGTTACGCCTTAAAAATTTGCAAAAGTTGTCCAACTATCAGGCTATAAATTGTCCCGCCGATGCTTAACCCCAATAGAATTTTTATTTCGTGACAAATATTCAACCGTTAACTGCTACTTGGCGCGTTGACTAATTGTCGAGTACAACGGCCTCTTGCGTACGAAAACTACCGCAACATCTATCTTATATTTTGTAGAAACCAGAGCTGTATATGCCAACCAAAATATATTACAGTCGTGTACAGTACTACATCACATCTCGTACCTGGTGAAGGCCGAATTTCCTGCAGGTAAGGTAACCTGTCGAGCGTGACCCCTTCAGGCAGCTGGGCCGGTTTCGGTTTCTTCTTTCGTTTGCGCGGCTGATAGTCGTGCGGGCGACGTCGAATATGAAAAGAGAGCGTACCCTTATTTCGATTGTGCTGACGCATAATCGCCAAGGGGCAGTCGTCGTCGTCGAGAATATATTCCTTGACTAACGATGAGTCTGCAGGTAGGGAACCATCATTCGGACCGCCATTCGGAGACTGAGCCACAAACACCTGCCAAATTAAGATAACCTATTAGTAGAATAGGGAAGATCGAACAATAACTTAATCGTTTCCCTAGAAACCTCTAATCATATATACGGTCACCTACCTATCACGAAGTACCAACACGATTACATTGCGCTCATGAGAAATGAATCGCCTATGAGACCATATAAAGTTAGACCTCACAGTTATTATCAGTGATTTGTACGTTGATACCAATATAATTCAACCTAATCATTTTTCAGTTCAAGTTTCTCAGTTCATATCTTTGGCTTCGATCCCACGTCATTGGATCACACGATGTACAGCTGGCTAGCCTTCCGTGGATGACTTCCGACGACCGAGCATGTTGGTGGAAATAAGGCAGCCACAATTGTGGCCGCCCCATCGCTGGCTGATAGTCGTAGTTTACGACGATAGACGTTAAACAGTGAGACGGGTGTACTAGTCATTTGGTGACCTAACTAAACTCCAGCATACAACGTTGCGCAGTACCTGAACGAGGCAGTATTTCGATGCAGCAGCCTCGTCGCACTCCAGTGCGTACTTGTCAAGCATCTCTCGAACGACATGAGCCGCTGAGTCTTTGATCGATAGTAACAGAGTCTTATACGGCACATCGCGGTTCAGGCTTTCACCAAAAATACGAAGAGTTCCTCCAGCGCCTGGTCCCCCGCCTGCACCAGGAGCAGTGCCTGCCGTGCCTGGCCTTGAGGCCAATGCGGCACTTTCCTCTCGAAATTGTTGAAGTTTCCGTTCGAGTTTTTGCTGACGACGACGACGCATAACAGCCTCTGAAATATGGAAAAAATGAAAATCAACGACATCGAAAAATATGCGCCCAAGTGGATTTTTTGTTAAACAGGCTCACACCCCCCGTGGGCGCGATTATTAGATGACCAACAGCAAAGACGGCCTTTGCGTGCGTTACTGAATTGAGCCGAGGACTCTACGTAATTAGAATATAACAAAACAACGGTAGTAAGAAATAGTAACAGTGTTTACTCTGCAGAAGTCGGAAATGAAGGTCTACATGTCAAAAAAACTGGTAGTAAAAAATTTCCGAAGCTAACTGAACAGGTCCTGTTCGGAATTGCCTCCATCCTCGAGTATTATAGCCTCGAATCCGATATTAAGTACAATTAATTATTATTTATTAAAATTTTATTAGAATGGATTGGCGCGCGCTATGGAAGCTTTCCAATATCGTTTTAATTTTGTCCTGCAATCAAGTTTACTGAACGTATTGTTAAAGATAAGTGTTTTGTCTCCATATTTTCAGTATTTGAAAAATGGATCAATACGCCCCATTGCGCATTGTAGTACAGATACAAAAGACAACCTATCACGATAGTACTACAGCGGCCAGGCATTTGTGTGCGGTTTGCTTTTCAATGAGAAAAGCAGGCTCCATAATTACCGTATGTAATTGCTGACTGAAGTCCGATTGCAATGGTGTTTCCAAATAAATACAAGTAGGAACTGTGGTTTTAACGTAAAGGGCATATGCAAATACGTTCATGTTTCGTAATAGGCGTGCTTAAACCGAATGCCAAGTAAGGCCCCACATAATTCTTTATTAATTTGAAGAGTTGCTCTGCCGTACAAATCTTTAATATAAATACTTTATTATTACAAATTGCTCATCGATAAAGGCTTTACAACAGTACGTCTTTCTAGACTTTCTAACTCAAATGGCCTCTTTTGCTATTTGCCACAATCTGGCACCAGCGAAATCGAACTCAGTAACTAGCGGCAGTGGTACAACTGCATAGGTCAGAAACAAACTTACTAGTAAGTTAATATGACGCGTATTATCAAAGTGACAGTATTGGTATGATTTGCTTGTATATCTGGCCGCGTAAGACAAATCAATCGCAACAAAAGGATCAACAACGATCGTATAATAGACGGTATCGAAGAGACTTAAAATCTTTAATTTGCTAATGAAAGTGGCCCGCCCAATAAATTATTGCCAAGAATCGAAACGGATGTTACACAGTTAACAATCGTATCGGCGCAAGTTAATGTACAGGGTACTACACTTAAACTTGGGCAAGCACTGGCGGGCTGTGTGTCTTAATGAGCATATGTACCACACGAAAGTCAGTCCATGCGACAGCAAAACAGCGAACTCGTCAGTCGAATAACAGTGCTTCATTTTCGGAATTTGAGCTAAAGTCAGCAGTTATTCAGCCTTTATGTGCCTGCCAAATGATTATAAACTTCCTTGATAATTCCAGATCGACAGCGCACGGCGTCATAAGTGAACATACGCCTGCGGAAGAAGCACAAGCAAGCTTCAGCACAGCAGAGCGGAAACCCGACGAAAAGTAAGAGTAGGGTGAACCTTAAGATAAATCGCTACTGCCCAAAAGATCATGCTGCTTCGAACGGCGTATTAATAAAGAAACTTAGTGAGAGTGGGCGTCCGATGTCTCGGATTCTTTACAAAGGTTTCGGGTACACGTCATATGCTGTAAAACTGAGACAAATGTTTTCTGAATAGCATAGAATCAACAAGTTGGATCATTATTTTTTGCTATTCGCTTCTCTCAAGGATGAAGTCGCAGGTCGTCTTCAATTTTCCTCTTAAGGCAATTTTGTTCGTTTTAGACACAAAAATGAAGTGAGGAAATTATCATTGTCCTACAACCCAGGGAATATACCTACCGCGGGCGAAAATAAATCCTTGGCTAAAGTTCATTGCGGCGTCCGGTAAAGAAGACGTCATGCCACCATACCCCCTTCAGAAAGGCGGGCGCATTACTGAACAAGTTATACGTTGTGCCACAGTAGATGGCTAAAACTCCTGAAGAACCAGCATACGTCTTTGAACAAGCTGGTGCACAGGGTCATACAAGCCCATTAGTGCAGGGTTGGCTGGCTGAAAATGCAAGCATGTTCTGGGGCGAGCACATGTGTGCGCCGAATAGCCCAGATTTGAAGCTGTCGTCCTACCCGTTCACTACGTTAGTATGCAGCGTTATTGAGTAAGAGTCCAGCAAGCCTCTATGGCACGGTCGTATTGACTTGCTCACTTGCTGCATTAGGACGAGAATTGCAAAGGGTATGGTTGAAACGAGCCTGTGAGCGGTTTCGGCCCAAGTTGAAGCTGTAACCGCAATAATTAGTGACTACAGTAAATAAACATGACCATAAAGATATTTAAAGCACTTGAAAATAAATTTCGTCGTAATATCTGTTTAGATACTGCGCTAGAAAAAAGCCCCAGGAGCTTTATGTATATATATGTATAGTGTGAGAACAAACCAAAATGAATACGGAAAGAAATCCTGAGCGGGATGTTGTTGTTTCTCAAAGTTCGCTATCACCCGAACAGCAAAAAGGTGTACAAGCAATCTCGTGCCATTCAACCGTACAGATTTTACAGCAACGCTGATATATTATGGCGGACGATTAAATACATGCTAATCTATTTGACTAGGAGGTTTTTTCAGCTGTTATTACTGCTGTTGTGAAAGGCACCAGGCTAACGATTTATTCCAAACGAATCATTTGCGTCCTACAGTAGACATTGTGAACCGAAACAATTACGCTTTACGTTTAAAAATGATCTCGCCAAGTAAATATCAAATGCTTTGTAGCTGTCTTCTTTTGGTGTTCATTGCCCCATGATTTTTGGCGTTGTCGCAGTCAATGATAAACCCTGTATAAGCCCCGTAAGGGCTGTACCTGTCTATGTTCTTAGCTTAACTATCATATAATAGTGAAAAAAAGCACTATGCGTTAAGTGGAGTTTGCTAGCTACTTAGCTCTGGGAAATTTAAATTCAATATTTAATTGGCGTGCTCAGTGACGGGACGTTTTGTCTATAACAATGACTGGGTGAATAGATAATTAATAAGTATAACGTGGGTTTTAGTTGTGGACCACGACTGGCTAAGGAATCACCCGAAGCATTCATGAAGCCTGCTCATTGTAATGGCTTACTTCAAAAAAATTATAGAATAAAACAACGTGGCAAGTTCATTACATTGGTTGGCGAAAGAGAACATCATGTAATGGAGCAGTTTCAGAAACTTGCCCTTAAAAAACGATGCCGTTAGCTGTTGTCCTTATAGAGTATAAATGAAATAGCCGGGTATGTTAGGTCTGCAAGTTCGTTCGGCACGGGAATCTAATATCGGTACATGCTCCGGCTCCAGCTTTCGGGGTTTCATACACATGAATTTTCGTCCGGTAATAAGTTGTTGCAATAAAGTTGTTACAACCGTATTTCAGTTAGTATTCGTCGTAAAGGTATGTTTGCGGAGCACTTCAACTTCTCTAGGACAGTATCTAAACAAAAAAAAGGAGACAGATATTACGACGAAGCTTATTTTCAAGTGTAGTCACTAATTATTGCGATTACGATAGAGCTTCGATTTAGGTCCGAAACTGCTCACAGGCTCGTTTCAACTACTCCCTTTGCAATTCTCGTCCTAATGTAGCTATGAGTGAGCGACTCGGTGTGACCATGCTGTCGAGACTTCGTGGACTCTCACTCAGTGACGCTCCATATGTACACAGTAAACGGGTAGGACGACAGCTTCAAATGTGCGCCCCAGAACATGCTTGCATTTTCAGCCAGCCAATCCTGCACCAATGGGCTCGTGTGACCCTGTGCGCCATCTTGTTCAAAGACGCATGCTCTTCCTTGTTTTAGCTATTTACTGTTGCTTAACCGTTTGTAGAATACGCGAATAAACTTCTTTAAAGATGCGTTCGCCTTTCTGGAAGTAGTCTATTGGCATCCCGTATCCTTCGCTGGATACCATACTTACACCATGAACTTCGGTCGAAAACTTGGATTTACCCATAACAGGTACATACCCTGGATCTCCGGCCAACTAGCTGCCTTTTCGGCGATTCATTTGTGTATCGAAAATAAAAAAATCCCGCATGGAAGAAAAATCGAAAATAACCATTCTAGAACAAACAACATCGATCAAATCCCTTGGTTTTATTATTTGCAGAAAGCATTTGACCTTTATGACATATGATGTGTACCTGGAGTTTTCGTGAACAATCCATCGTGCCATCGAACGCGCGCTCATATCATAGTTTTTCAGTAACCTCCGCAACGTTAGATCCGGAAGGGTCATTAGAAATGCGCTCTTGGACGGCAGCGATTAAGTTTGAAATCAACGCTGTTATTTCTATCTTTGAGTTTCCATTGTACGGCGCTGAAACCCACTGGTGCTTTTTTCTGCAACTGCATACCCATTTGTGCTGCTACACACCGTTGATTTACGACGACCCAAAAAGCTTATAATCTCGATGGAGGCTGGCTTTCGTCTGCGGTCAGGAGTAACGTACGACCCCATGGAAAACAGCCGGTAAAGTTTGTCCCCATTTAAGTGTGGTGCCCGGTACATTTCCAATTAGTGATGGTAACCCAATTAAAGATCGAGCCATCCAAACTGACTCCGATAGCACCAATGGTAGTTCGGTTCAGCACCGAATCGGATTTTTCCAAAAGATACCAGGAAAGACGATATCAGTGGAATACGCCGCTGAGGTCAAAAGTGTTGATGAATTTTAGGCCAAAAAAACACGAAGGTATCGCTTATCTCCTAAAATGACATACTTTTTACAATGTGCTCTCATAACTAGTGTATTAACCATCACTAGGATATCTATTAATAGAAAAATATAAAAAGAAGGCCTCTGCAAGAAATTCGATAGATTTTCTATTCAGTTTGTTTCACGAAAAAAGATTTACTGTTGGGTTAAGCTGTTCGATTGAAGACCAGTCGCATTTTCAAGATTACGCCAGACTGATGTATAACATACGGGCAAAAATCTTTTCACATAAATGTCAAAATTTCTTCAAATGTCTTACTCATTCGTTCTTGTCGCTGCGCAACGAAAGTATTATCCGTTTACGCTACGAGCCATAGGAATATCTGAAGACCAAGCTATGTTGTACATCATGCCTTCGTACTTCACACTCTGTACTTTGTCCCCTTGTCTCGACATGCGAATCACCCATCGCGCATTCACTAGATACGAGGCTGGTTAGTAATTTCAACCCATTTTCGTTTGGCAATTAGAAAACACTAACGCTGGTCTTTCGTAGACATCTAAAATTAGAATTTTCAAGTTTTACGTTCGGAGCTACCGTGAGACGTTATCGCATTGAAGGAGGCCTGCAGTGCCCTCACACGACGAGGATTGCTTCCACTTCCGCTATCTAACACCGCAGACATATAGCTAAGGTTTGGTTCGGAACGTTTTTTGGGTAACTGTAACCACTATTCATGTTGATATTTGGTTGCACAGATGGTAAATCCAACTTTACTGAGGGTAAACAACCCGCCACAGCTACATGTCCGTATAGTGGTATCGAGATGACTGCTAGCATAGCTAATACTTACTTAATACACTTGTTCTTGTTTCAAAATCACCTTGTATAGCCTGTCATGACACCGTGCACTGTCAGCAATTAATCATCACATTAATGCTGCACACATGAAATCACACCGGCACAAATCCGATTTAACGTCAGCGTTAATACTTTAGAAAAACATAACGTAGTTTCAGCTAGAAACCCATTTGTTTTGCTGCTATTGTTCAGACGATTACGATATGCATATGTGCACGCACAGTCTTCAACATAAGCTGACATACAGAATCGGATTTCTTCATTCGCACATCGTCAGCTCTGCGTTATCCAGTGCTGCGTAGATCCACCGCAGCCACGCCACTTCATATTCCGTTGCGTTTTACACTGGCGATAAGCATCGCTTTGACGACCGCCTCAACAAAAGACTGGCGGACGTTCGGATCGGCTGCCGACGGAAGAATCAGATCGAGCTGTAACAACCACCTTTCTGGATAAAGCGATACTGGTGTCCGTAGTTGAGCGGCTAAACGGCAGGCGATTTACGCTCAGGTAGATTGCAGCCCGGAAAATAGTTGCTGTAATTTAATGGTAGAAGCAGTACCCCAAAACACAGAGCATTTTCTGCCTCTGGCAATCGTTGTGTTTTTGGTACGGCTGACCCAGCCCGGCCTGTTTCACTGGTCTTCAATAGAAACGATTTCTGTATTCCGTGTCTTCAACTGTCTGATCAGAACCAGCCAGTCGCGCATCTCGCGACGCTTCGTCGTCTGTTGACGTTCTTCCTCCCGTAGCAACCAGCGCCACCTTTCCTGCATTGTTGGTGAACGTACGTCGAGTAATCGACTTGTCAAAGGCGAATCCGGCCTGCCCGCGGCTCTTGCCTGGTTTGTCCGTATTGGTCGCCACCTACCCTCTCCACAACGCCGCGACGGAAATTAACAAACTAAGTATATGATGAAGGCAAGTGAACGTTTGTGTAACTATCTGTGCATACACAATTCCATTATTCCAGTAACAATAAGAGCAAGTTGATACTTGGCTGGTTGAATCCGTGCCTAGAGGACATGTGGCAACGGAGACATTGTTACCATTTAGGACCGTAAAGGACTATTTAGGCGGCAAAAAGCATTAGACCAATACAAATAACTCTGCTTTTTTGTTTCAATTCTAGTTTCATTTGAATCGTATCTTCAGTCGAGTGTCGTCGGACTTAAATTTAGCACAGATTCGATTTAAACATTCAACCTCTCATTCGTTGTTTTCGCTCATCGTCAAGACGTCGACGACGATAAAGGCCATGGACAGATTGATAGACTTGGCAGTTCTATACGATGCCCAGGGTCAGTGTGCTTGGGGAGACATGTTTTTATTTACTAGAGAGACGACAAGATAGGATACCGAAGCTACGTTATTATATAGCCGCGGTTCGTTTTGCAGTCATCCAGTTTTGCAATCATATAGTGGGATGGGCTTTTAGACAGACAATGCTGTGTCCACCAAAGGTGTGGTCTGCAAAACTAGCCAACGTAATCACAGAATTTCTCTTTTCGAAGCAATAGCAGCTTCTCGCACCATGTAGCTTTCGAGATACCACTCAGCTTACTTGCGCGTTGCGGCCTTGAGGCGTTCACTGAAGATAGATTATATAGTCAGGGCGCACAGACACTGGCGTGCAGCTAATGCAGATGGCATTACACTAGCCAGACAGCAACTAGCGACCTTGGCTACCAAACCGGGCCACCTGAAGGTTTGCATAGCTCCACCTTGACCCTTTGCTGTATTTAATAGCAAACTGCTCTTTATTTTCGTCAGGACACAACAACGAAGATTCCACAACGAATACAGATCGCTTCTTATTGAGTCTAAGTCTCGCTCACCTCTAATGTATTTCTCAAAATAGGGCATCGTTATTAGAAGTATTAACACAACCCACATCTTTGTCGAGAACCCGTGACGAGATAAAGGAAATGTAATTTTTTTTCAAAACCCACAAACACTGACCAGTCCCGTCAGACGTTGGGACCAAGTCTTCGCAGGTAATCCAAAGCATTTCAATGAATTAGTTTGCAAGGATCAACTGCACCTTATTTCTGGTGGGATCTTAGCATAGGCAAACCAATACACACACAGACATAGAGGATTATCTACTTCGGAAAGTATTACGAAATGGATCAAACCGGATTGGATTGGGTCTAGAGAGGAGCCAGGAATTTAAGCCAGCTGCGAAGGTAGTCAATGTTCACACTGGAAAATGTCTCGCAAATAGCAGTCTACCACAACTTCGTACGACCCCTTTCATTGCTTGGCTCATTCTCCAAGCCAATCTTTTCCTTGTTTGTTTTTGGATCGTCGTTGTGGCAATGGCGGCCCAGTGACTCCCGATCGACCGGAAACAGTTACTGGATTCGACAGCATTGTTGAACGCTGTCTCACCAACCAACAAGATCCTTCTTTGACTGAAAAGACTTCTACCTCATTCAGAATCTGCCGGATCTATCCGCTTGGAAACCCTACGACAAGATTAACAAATTGTCATTTGAAATTAGGCATAAGTGCCTTGTCCCAGATACATAGCGATCCAAGCAGACATAGAACTTCCAATATTATAGCCAGGCCACTGTTTTATTGAGGATCAGAGAGATAAGCATGAACTCGCCCCATCCAGCCGAAAGATTTTTGCTTAAGAAAGAAGGCACTTGAGGCGAACACGCCCGCCGCATTTTATGTTTTCGGTGTCCAAAAATATCTGGTGTTTGCCAATATTACAAGTACGCTGCACTGGTGCTTTATTGAAATATCACACATTTCTACATTTAGCTACGATTTGATATTATACCTCGCTATTATTTCGATCGATATTCAAAGTCGATCGATAGTATCATGTTTGTGACACGGGACCACTTGCAGAAATCTCACGGCTTCGATAGTAATTGCGCCATTATCTCGTTCCATAAACGAATAAAAAAAGGCACTAACTTATTGTTGAAGTTAATACCTTTTTTTTTGTTGTAATTGTTGGTAAATTTTTTTGCGCGAGTTCGGTCCAGTTCAAACGTTCTTTGTTTTTCTAATGTTTCTTCACTGAAAAGTTGAAAAGTTCATTGCTATAAAACAATGACTGGTGTTTTTAGATACTTTTAAACGACAATGATTCTAATTGCGACCGGGTCTTGTTTGTTAACTTTGAGCTAACTTTGATTGATAAAATCGTCAGGCCTTAAAGCGTTCTGTACGAGAGCTCACGGCAGGACACCTGACAGGAGGCAGGCAGACCTATCGAAACGGCCCCGTCTCGTTCCTATTATAGATAAATATTCAAAACTGATCCGTATGCTATTATAACTTACCTGGATTGGAGATGCTCCTCGTGAAGCTGGTTTCAGGCATTTCTGAGTACAGTTTGTGGGCAATCTTCTCCTCACCACCTTCGGTCCTGAGCTGGGCAGCGGACTCGGCCTGTTTCTTGGCCAGTTTTTTCTTCTCGCGCTTTGACATACGCTTTTTTTGAAATCGTAATGAATTCTCCTCATTAAGACGAGGTAGCTGTAATGATCAACAAAATAGTAGATGTTAGATAACTGCTATGATATCAGTGCATTTACTTCACAAACGGTGAGAATCATTAGTTATATAGATAATATACGTCTGCTGTTATATTTGTGAATAAATAAAACTACAATTATTGTTTCATCAAACAAGTCAAAACTTTACAACTTACTACTAAAATTATTTATGTGCACATTTTCCATTGTACTTAAGTTAGTTCAATGAGCTACGGTATTGAAGTATCTCTTTTCCTAAAAGTGCTCAGAACCCTGGAGCATCTTTATATTTTCCGAGGTTCGCTGTACGTCGATGGTTTGAGGACGTCACGAGATAAACACCGCTAGAAAGTTATTTTAGAGTTGATCAATTCGATTTGATTACAGTATGCCATAAATTGATCGTCTCTGCTGGCGCGTGCTTACGTCTTAGCTCGAAATAATGATAAAACATAAGGTTCAGACGCCCAAACATATATATGGATAGCTTATTCTTAGCGGGGTGAGAGTTTGCTCCGATCCTGTTGTCGTTGATTTTTTTTTAACAAATGTTATTGTTGTCGGTTATCGATAAATTCAAAATTGACTCGTCAAACGAGACAAAAATAGCTGGGTAGGACGCTCCTTTTTTTGTCTACAGATAGAGACAGCAAAGCCAACTAATTAGGCTTAATCACTTAGAGGCCAGTGATCTACTCGGAAGACATTTTCTTATGTGATATACATCGTTCTATGAATAAAATAGGAAGTTCACTAATAACGTATATGTAATAAGACGTGATGCGCATCTACCTATTGTGTACAAGGGCAGCCAACAATCTGCCTTCATCAGATACGCTTAGGCAGTCTTTCATTTAGGGATACAACTTCAGATTCGCTCTACCCGCAGATTTTCGACCACTTATATACTAATAACTGATAGGGAACTTCAGCGACAAGATCTTAATGACGATAATTAATAACGATGACATACAAAAGGAACCAAGCTACTTTCTGGTTCAGTTTATCTAGTATTTGATTTTTACAAACGGCCGGTAAGTAAAGTGATTTTTGGCCATTGGTATAGCGGACGACTGTAAAAACAGATCTGACAACGACCAAACGTTGGTGATGTCGTCCTAGGCAAGGATGTGGCATCCCGCAGTAACAGCTATGTATACGCTTTTATGCCTATATTCAATAGATAAGTCCTTTGTTGCCCTTATTTGAAAATATCATAAATGTGCAAACTCGAGCTATAGTCAAGTGTCTCTAACAAGAAGCAATATTCTTTCTACTTTCATACTTTGTTTGCAAAACATCGGACAATTTCGTGACAAGTGTTTGCCAATAGCTACGAAATGAAAGTTAATCACAGGGGCAAATGTGGTTATTATCTCTTAAATCGCTTCATACTCACCTATTCAGTTTGCATGACGTTCAAGAACAATTATAATAGGGCCCAGCCATCTGTGACCCGTTTCCGTACCCAGCAGGCATCGAAAATAACTAGACCAGTCATTGTAACATTACCTTGATTCGTTTCTGTGCATTTGTATGATCTTTTTTCGACGCTGCTGTTTTGATAGCAAAAATTGATTCTCGGCATCACAGCTTGACAAGGTGGCAAACTTTGGGTAAAAAGTATGGATACATTTAGTAATCAACGGAACGATGATATCAATTCAACGAGACGTGTTCTGTGAGGCAAAATAAAACAAGAATATATTATTTTTATTTATTAAGTAGAATTATTATTAAGTAGACCTCAGAGTGTAAATATGCCTTTATCAATCACGATGTTTTTGTCGAACAAATTGTGGGGATGTGCGTCTGTAATTATTAATGGCATTTATAATAAGCAATACCTCATAACAGTCATAATGATGACTATTGTTATCGATTTTTCTCGGTAACATATAGCTATAGCCAAAGGAGCCCGACAACCGCAAGCTTGTATGATCACGTAAGTCTCCTGCCACTAACCCAAGATAGCAAACCACAACACGAATACTGAAAATTTAGTAATTGACGGCAGTATCTGGTAGGCGTCAATCTCACTGTGAAAAAAATCCGCTGAGAAGAGCAGTCATTGATGTCACCCGTATTTATCTCCTTTCATGCTCCTCTATACACGTAATATCTACGTTCCGATAATTTCGCCGTCATCAATGCCTACTCCACAATACGCCACAGCAGGGTTTCGGATCCACAGCTAGTAACGACCTACATAAAAAGCTAGCCAGTCCTATACGCCAAAACAATTCTATAATATGACACAAAGCAAACTCGACGCACTCGGGAACACAGGCTGGATGCATGCAGCGGCAGATAGGCAACATTCGATAACGATTTCGTGAATTGTTCAGCTCGTGCCCGAATGCGCGAGAACCGAAATCCAATATTAGAAAGTGCATCCCACGAAACGAAGCAATCGCGAACCACTCTCCGGCCAACAACAAATACTAACATTATCGACAACAACAGCAAATGTAGGTTGCGCCGTCAACTCAAGCTGCCTCCACTGGCAAATCTTCTAAAGTCTTCTCTCTGTATTATATGTGTAATTGCTATTACTACAATGAAAACGCAGCTGCATATGTATATATATGTCTAGTGACTGCTCGCCATCGGCGAACAGAAGCAATAGCAGGAAAACAATACCTAAGACGGCAACATCCTCGGTGACACGTTAACTGAAAGCGTTTCCACGCCTTCCTCGTGCTTGCTACCTTGGCCATCTAGACCTGCAGCAACGCTGTTCTGTACGCCGATGCGGCAATTTTTGCCGTAAGCAATGCGGCAGGCCATAGCAGTGACGAGACGACGGCCGGATGGATCGACTGCTTGCTTACACAGAGTGACGGAAAATTGGCAGTTGTCAGCAGGAGATAATAAGGGTATTGTTGTTTAGCAATTTGAATCAACGCCGTTTCTTCCTTTAGGCGTTAAGCGACGAAAATGGCCAGACTAAATTTGGCGGAAGTATTGTTTTGCCATAGCGTAACACTGGCACACGGGCGTCAGAAACAAACTTGCGACAATAAGGCTACTGCATCGTGACATTTGTACAAGCCTTTGTCGCGTCCCGTTTATGAAGCCGCCGGCTGAACGCCGGCAGAAATAACAATGGTTCGATAAAGTATACGCTAAACCACACAGTATCCACCTAAGCACTCGTTAGCAAATGGCGACTACTCATTTTTTTAATCCGAGAAGCAAGCAAATCGCGAAAATAGGGGAAATCTACATTGGGTACCGTTACGTCGAACGGTCGATGGCGTTTGCGAACGCGGGGAAACGTATCCTTGAACGATAGCTAGTATCTTTGAAGGATTATTAATAAAGGAATTATGCTAATGAAAATACAAATCAATGTACGCTGTGTTAATGCATGTAGAAGAAGCACGCACTAACGATTCGGGCGTCCGGACGGCAGTGAGTTACTCGTAGGTCCAAGCCAGCTTTATTACTTCCTCGCACATAAGCCATGTAATACATACCTATGCACGGGTCCCTACAGCGGACGCAATCTAATAGTATTCTGTTGCTATTTTCACTAGTGTAGAAAACAAGTTCAGACCGGATCAGTTTCCAACTGGTTTCTAAACATGAAACTCGTGCCCGTTGTTCTCGTACCCTGTTGCAGTATGTCTCTTCCTTCAGCCCCATTGTAATTTCCTCACCGTAGTTTTCCCACACAGTAAATCGTATATTTTCGTAATCTAGTGCACTGCTCGAATCATTCAGTTACTTCGCTTCATAATTTCAGCACTTCGATTGCGTAGCTTCAGTAAATTCGCCACCTTACTTCAGTCATTCAATTGCGATGACTTAAATAGTCCGCTATCCTCTACTGGCCATCGCGTGACCTAACAGAAGGTGTCTTATAGGCCTCCGTTAATTATTTTGTGTTCCTATTGCAATGAGCCTGTTCCCGGTGTTACCGTTAACCCATTTGCTGCGTGGAGTTGTTCCGCTCCTCAGGCGGAATTGGCTTGAGCTTTACATGTAAATACCACGTTATACGGCCCAAAAAACTAGACATCTCGACGATGCACAGACGCCTATACCCTTCAAGAAGGCTTTAACCGTCTCTCGAACGAATCTCACACAAGACCATACTATGTAAAACGGTATAGCGTAGTAGAATTTAACGAATGGCTCACTGTTTGGTCAGTTGTCAAAAAATACTTCAAAGGAAAGTCATCACATAAAAGTTATTGCGTACGCCACAAGACAGGTAAACATTGAGAATTGATCGCCTTTATTTAAAGGCGATCAATTCTCAGTGTTTAGCTGTTAGTTTCTTTGTTCGGCTGGAGAGCGCAAAAAACTGAAATACAAAATGGTTTTGTTAGCTTGCGCAGAGCACGGTTTTTTCCTAAACATTAATTCAATAAGGCTATTAGACAGAATGCGCTCTCAAGCAGAGGCATACGACCTCGTCGGGCTTCAATGTCGGGCGATTCAATGAACATACGCTCGTATTTGGACGCGCAACCGCGTATTAGATGCATATCACGATCGCTGTGAATGATTCCGACGATCCTATGGCACGTGTGGGTCAGAATAAATATATCCATGCATGCCGAAGGGTCAGCTTTACCTTAATAACCTATCCTTACCTATACCTCAGGAACGCCCCAGGGATGTGTATGGCTAATGCGCAGCAATAGAATAGACCTCCATATTTAGTTTTCCCTTTCTTAGCTGTAAAAAAATATTTCACAGCATTGACCAAACTAATAATGGTTCACGCCCAAGTTTTGTTTTTCTGAAAAAATCATAGATTCGATCGGTATTTATAACCGCGCCATTGTGCAAATGTCCCATTGATTCTATGAGCCCTATGAGTCTTTGCCAATTAACCCTTTTAAGCGATATATAATACAGCTGATCAATAAACTAGCTAAACGGTCAGTTCTTCATGGATTTAGCCACAGATATACATGCTACTGTACTTACGTGACTTTTGGCATCCATCCGCCGAAAAAGAAACCGGCCTTCGCGGTCATGTTCGTGCCATCGGAGCTGCACGATGAGAGGTCGCTCTTCATCGGCGAGTTTTCGCTCTTCACCATTTTCATGGATCTCGTAAAGAGCATAGCGTGAATAGTCTGGCGCGCTGAGCATTCCGATATCTGGTCGGAATTTCTCGATGAGTGTCGGTACGACGTCGCGCACCCAGGCTGAACTTGCTACGCGTAAACATTTCGTAACCACTCGCTGGTCCGAATCTTGAAAGTAGAAACGCATCACGCCATGGAATTCGAGGTCCTATTAACGAAGGAAACACGAACGTAAGGTTAAACAGGTTGGCCTGCTAACAAACACTGTCGGCATTACTACTACTATTATAAAGAAGATTCAACTTAACAGCGCAACCATTGATAGGCATTGCTCGTCTTCTGAGGAGGGGAATATAGCGGCGTTGCTTTTGTAATAGGCGAATTATGATAAAAATACCATGAGGTAGTTTTGTGTTTAGTGAACACAAGGAATGTAACCAGCTTCGAACGTCGCAATCGGAAGATCGCGAAATCTTCATGTTAACAGCATCAGTATATATTTTGACGTGTGAATGAGCTACTGATAAACAAACGCATTGCGTCTGATCATCGCTATTATAAAGCACTCGACGTTCGATTCGCCCATTACAAGCCGACCGAAATTTGGCGCGAATGTGTGAAACTTTGAATGTCACCTAGTGGCTACATTCACACGTTATATCAAAACAAACAAAAACATAATTGAAAAACAAACTGAACAAGCTGAACTGTGACGAACGGGACATTACATAATAATAGTTTTACGTGTTGCTATTTATTCCACCCCTTCGTCCACATGCTTTTCACCGAACACTGAATCAACGGCGGTTACAATAGACATCCGTACCGACACTGCCTCGATCGTCGGTGACCGAAAAGCGGTCGCCGATAAGCCAAACGCTTTGAACCTCTAATTGACGTAACTTGTTTGGTAAACCTTAATTTCATAGGCTTGTTTATCCAGCGTTTTCGCCACATGGTATTCCTTCCATCGACATCATCGCATCCCCACTTATTCGACAAATTTAACCGAACGTATTTGCCGATAATGTCGTATTATCTAAAAGCGTGAACGGTGACACTGGTGGTAGGTAGCAATGCTGACACACGAAAAAAAGTTCAACTTAATGTAAGCCTCGACGTGTATGCCAACTGGTCTATTAGTTAACTGGAAATCTCTGAAGCTCCCTCAGTGGTCTGCTGTCGCTCCTTGTGCCGCATGGCGAAGGCCTGATATTCCTGCATATTGCCCCTTCGTGTAAACGACAACGGAACAATCAGCAGGACGTTCGTCTATTCAGGATTACAGACTTTCATAGCAGTGGCGCCGGCAGCAGCAAATGACTTACGGACTCTATAAAAGGCGCTCGCAATCGCCATATATTTTAAACAGCGAGATATAATTGCTTTTTGTTTTTCTAATTACCTGGTAAAAATGTTCATTATTATTATTATTAATTGCTATAGAATTATTGCGATAGCGGTCGGACAAAGGCCCCACCTCGATGTGATATCTTTCATCATACGTAACAAAAGAATACCGATATCGCGTGCTTTATATAGTAGAACGATGCTATAACAACAACAGTGTAACTAAAATTGGAAACTGATTGATCTTACGGTTCCAAATCGAAGACGCCAACTTCAGACGACATGCTGCTGACGATACCCATTACACGTATTAATAATGAAACGAGATCAGACGCAGACATTTCCGACCAGTCACACATTCAATTAAGCTGAGTCACAAATACAAGCGGGACAATAATTTATATAATAATACAAGTATCTGCGAGTTGGAAGTGGGGTCCGGTATATGGTTTGTTGACAACTGTCGTTCCATTTTTCGTCCTAATTAGTAAATTCCTTATTACGCTACATTGGTGGCGATGTGGGGAGGGATACCAGATAGAGCATGCACGAAGATAATATAAGGATAGATAGTTCCCTTCAAACCTGAAAATATTCAGGACATCATAACGTTGTACTCAATAATCAAGCGGCTCAGGAGGGACCTACGTACGGCATGATATCATCTATTTCTAGACAGATCCAAAACGTATATAGGAACTCAATGGTGAATCACCCGATGGCAAGCCACTGGCCGTCATTCGCAGCACAGGCTCAGATGGATGATTGCAGACGATTAGCGACAACTTTACGTTGCATTGACAATCCACGTCAGCGTCAATATATTTTAATTAAGTACTTAGTAACTTCTAAGCGGTAACAGTTAAGCCGCTGGAGGAGGAACAACGTTAGCTTTAAATCGTCTATGATTTAATTCAGATAAACTTTAAGAGAGTCTGTTAGGAGAAACAGCTCCCAATACAAGACTCAAAATGATATTTCGATGAACGGTAAATTTGATTTATACATGTTAAGATCTATGTTGGTGAGTATAACTGGCGATTCCTTTTTTGTTCGTGGTCGAAGGGGACGGTATCAGCTTCGCAGCCTCGCAAATGTTTGCACTAAACATAGGAAACTCAATCGAACCCAGCTGGCCGCTTTTCTCATGTGAGACATTAAGGCTCATAGTGGCAGAAGAAGCCAAGCAACTAGGCTGACGTGACTCGACTCCCCGCTATTTCCTCATAGTTATGCACGTTTCCATATGATGTAGAGCTCACTTGCTACAATTCCGACATGCCGCATCAGCACGCCTTCATGACCACAAGCAGGAATAGTAGTAGCAGCAGCAACAGCAGTCAGTCAAGAAGACAAGAACGCCAAAGACAGTTGATCGGCTAGCGACGTAGATCTGTTAATATTATGCGTCAGACGTCAAAAAAGCAACAGGAATGTTGCGGCCAACGAAGCTTCCAGATCAAACAACGACCGCAGTCAGCAACTGGCGACTATGAAGCAAGCAAAATGAAGAGAAGCGTCCTATCACGCGGGAGAGCTCGACGAAATGGAAGGTACGTTTATATGTGTGCATGACATCACACTATCTAAACATTTTCAATAGAATTCTTCCACTTGACGATCTGAAGTACAGTTGTTTCAGTAATAGAATGGCGGCTGTTGATCATGCGGACACATTTACCACAGACGCGCAATTACATTGAATTTCTTTTTCGGTTTTATATCGGTAATGATTAAAAGAAGGCCACGGAAAAATTATGATGTAGGTTATGACACACGTTTAGGTTCTATCTTTTTGGTGTTCCACCATAATTGGATTTGTACGACAAGTGACACGCGTCAAATACGAAACTAGTGTCAAATTTATAATTATAGCTATAATAATTAAACGTAAACATAATCTATTAATTTAAAAACATTCATTTTATTTTGTTTAATAAGCTATTATTCAAAGCACTAACATCCAATTACCGACAATCTGTTATTAAGGCTTAGCTGACAAACTCAGCTCATCGTAAAATACAGTTGAATCTACCCATATCTACATCTTTGCTCCAATTACACTTAACTATCTCTACATTGATTATGCTTATTTCTACATTCGTCTACAATATCGATTGTTTGGATAAATAGTAACGGTCGAATCTCCAATAACGACACGTTGACGCCAGTGAATGCCCCTATTTGATCATGATATGGCCAGCTCGAACTCGCATAAACGCTAATAACAAGCTGAATAATTTTTCAAGCAATCCTGCTGCTGCTGCTGCTGCTGATGCTGATGCTGCTGCTGATGCTGATGCTGCTGCTGCTGCTGATGCTGATGCTGCTGCTGATGCTGATGCTGCTGCTGCTGCTGCTGCTGATGCTGATGCTGCTGCTGCTGCTGCTGATGCTGATGCTGCTGCTGCTGCTGTCAATAGTTCGATCCGTACTTGCCATCCTTAGCCGAAAGCATCCGGAGCTAAAAGCACGTGCCTGCATAACGTGTCAACTAGCCAGCCAGCTCACGATTAGTCGGCCACTATTCGACTAAGGCGTGTAATGGAGAAATCACCTTCACAGAATTTCCTACATCTACTTTATCTCTTACCGTTTCAAAAGAATATACTGTGTGCCTGCCAAGTAAATACCTACTAGATAAAGGCTACAAATTCAGCGCTGCGACAAATTTTATTAACACGCATTACTTTACAATGGGTACATATAATAACTACCTTTGCGTATTAACGGTTCAGCGTTCGTTTTACGTTTTCGTGAATTTTCTTAGATTGCTCTTAGATTGTATAGATAGCAGCAGCATCGTACTAATCTAACCGCACTCTTTCTTCCTGCGCTTGCCTAACATCTCGATATTCTAGCATTTTTAATGTTATCAGAGTATGATATGATTGACAGTAATGATTGCGATCCGTATCGCATACAAATGCTGGCCAACGAACACTATTCATCCAGAAATCTCCATGTAGGATATCACAACCAACGACAACAACAACGCCTTGATACATACATTTATCAGCTTATAAAAGAGAGAGTTTGGAATACGTTAGCCGGCTGGAGTTACCGTCCGTTAGCAATAATCAATCGAAATCGATCGGTAAAAATCGGCTTCAATTGTTACTTGTCGCTGCACGCTCCCCTGGGTTTTGTCGACGAACACAGCAGCAACAACGGGATCCAATCGATTCTGAGATGAATCCAGCTAACGGTTCGACATGGTCAGCCCGATCAGGTTTGACCCGACCAGCAACAACTGCTTACAACGGTCGGAAGGGGGAAATTTGCGACAGCGGCATCTGCCTCGCCGTACTAGGCAGTCTCGGGACCACTCCTAACGCAGGAACCACTCTCATAAATAAGACAACTGTATGAGAATGTGTGAAAACTCGTTGCGTTATTGTGCAATGCTGTTTACACGAAAAATTTTCTCTGTCGTTGGCGCGTCTTTTTGAATAGCCTCGACTCACCATACTAACACTAAATAATCGACTAAACTAAGTGAGCGTTCTAGAATTAAAACGGTAGCTATTTTTGCTCATATTGGCTGCAATAGCCGTTGCAGCGTCATGAAGAGTAGTCATGGCGTCGGCTGAAGGATAAAAAGCCTTATTCATTTTGCCATCGCAGCCTACATTTCACATGCTGCGTGTCGATCGAACTGCTAGACTTTTCTTAGATAAGTTAATGTTAACACCATGTGTTCCTTGCTGGCATCGTATGTGTCCTGTGCTATAGATCGAACTTTCATCTATACACTTTTTACATTAAATAAATAGTTTGTGTGGAATGGGCCCAGCGAACATGTGTGCCACATCAGGACAACTAACCTGGTCAGCAAAAGGGCATTATTTACACGAATGCAGCTATAAGTTGCAGTCGGAAAAGGCTGGAAAAAGTAAACTTTGACTTCGTATAGGCGGAACGATTTAGACTGAGCATATTGAATAATGGTAAAACGTGACACAGTAAATGAGGATGACTGAATATGAGGTGTAGGCATACAACGCCGCTATGTACGTGACGATACAGAGTATATTGGAATTCACTGATCTAACTGCTCCCCTTCCCGTGTATGAAGTAAGCATCAAGGCGACGCTTTTGTTGATGACGCTGCTCAATCAGGTACCAGGCAACGCTGTGGGAAACACTGCAGGTGACAAAATTTCCACCGAACAGAATAGAAGCACAAGGAGATTTCTTGTCGCTTAGCGGTCTCAACCTCTTTTCTTCTGTTGGCGACTTTGCGTCACGACCCATCATGGGTCCATTTAATGAACCTTACTGATTCGGCGATGGGAGTACAATAAGAGTTTGTGTGGACTACGCAACATCTACGACCGTTTCATTTATCTAGAAATGTATCTTTACGCATTGTCACAGAAGAGCGAGGACAATAATCAGAACAAATGAATACTTGCCAGTATTACGGGAACAAGCTAGCCATGACGATAGCAGTGGAAGCAGCCGAAAAACAGCACGTCATGTCATCAAAGTTAAACAGCAGGCGTCACGAAGAACGTAGCAGTAGATTTCACTTGAAAAGCTATAACCACGGAAAGTGATGGGGGGCTGTTTCGCATTCATGAGTAATAAGTTTCCTCCAAAGATGCGAACCTACAACGGCAATTTCCTCAGCGAGGCCAAATTAAACGATCGAGCAATTGTTGACCAGTATACTATCCTTAGCGTAATCAAGTTGACATGCTTAACTCTTGCTAATTCGATAGGTCGACCAGCATGAACAGCGCGAGGTAGCAAGAGCGTGAACGACCTTTATTCAATAGTTTTCTTCAGTTTCAATAGGTAAGAAAGAGCTCGTGGCTCACCGAAGGCTAACATGTCGAAGGCGATGTAATCGAATGTTTTTACGGCGCGAATAGCAGAGAGGAGACCGTCACGTCCAGTCGATGCTAATATGAAAGTAAAATTGCAATGCATATATGTACATATACATTGTGTGCAAGCATTTGCTTTGCACATAATGAATTTTCCCATAGCTGGATTACATAGCCAGACATTTTTACACTCAGTTCATACATACATGATGCTACAAACTGCTTGCTAGGTTTTATTCGGTATATTTAGACAGTCCTTTGTTTGCTTATTACGAACTAACTGTAAGTACTCCCACAACGATATATAAACACGGTTCTATGTGTTAGCGGGGGTTATAATTTTGTAATATATTTTCATTGCCATCTTACGGGCTAGGCCTGTTAGACAATCTCTTTTACTTCTACTTTTTTTCATCTGTAAACTTTTCCTCTTTTATCTTAGATTAGCTTTCTGTTCGTTTCTAAATGTTTATTAAATAGAACACAGCATGCTACATTCGAATAGACGATTCAAAACCGAATATGTTGCCATATATGACGATGCATACATCCATATGCATTGGCAGCTGCTAGGGGTCGCTGATGATGTTACTTTGTTATTGTTTATCTGCTACCAGCGTCTGCTGTCCGCTAATATTCTGCAACATTCATCCATTCGTGGATCTCTTTGATCGCACTATGAACGTGCTATCTATTAGTTCGTACGGTAGTATAACAGTAATTATTTATAAATTTTACTTGATCAGTGCTGTCACGACTATGGTGGGACTATCGTGGGGCGAGCAATACTAATGTATTTAGTTGGTCGTTTGCTGACGGACAGAGCCAATATGAATGGCCTAGAACGACACGATGTATTAGAGAGAATTATAGTACTAGTAACGAAATTCTTGTTTACAAAGTATAGTATTCGTTATAACTAACGATGCTATAGTCAGTTTTGCTGAGACATCATCCTTCTTCGTACCGAAAAAGCAGTCAATTTCGTTTCCGGTTGTCTGATGGGTTCAATAAATCATTCAACGTAAATTTCTAGATCTTGTTTATAAGCGATAAAAAAAACTGTCGGTGACAATGGTAATAACACAATAACGACGAGACTAAGTGACGATTGAAGCACCTATGCGGCTATGACGAAATAAGGGCGAAAAATTGGTCACGGAAACTAGGCGTATTTGTTGTAATTCATATATAGTGCGTACGTAAATCTCGATTATAGTCTGGGCGTATCTTTGGTGCCTTTTTCATACGACACAAATTGCCGGCCGGAACTCCCATTTGATAGGTGGGGAATAGTTTGCGAAC
>NW_019213830.1:128711-191211 GCF_002532875.2 Varroa jacobsoni | reverse complement strand
GGTCGATTTTTCGCTTTCCCTAGGATACTAGAGAATTCTAAAGTTGCTGTTGAAAAATTATTCACGCCACAACAAATCCTAGTAAGATAATTAATAGACAATGCTAAATAATCGAATATCGATGGAACAATTGAATTATCATATCAAATGCACTAAGTAACAGCTCGCTTTATGTACAGATTCAATCCTTCTTTGCCATTGAGAAATAACGCCGGATATCATCTCGACGCAAGGAATTAAGTATGTATCTAATAACAATAAGCAATTTACGGGAAGATTTGAATTATGTACTTCTCTTGTCAATCTTAGTGTGTACGCCGACAAAGTTAGACGTACATACAATAAAAAAAAAAGAAAAACAAAAAAAAAACTGCTTTGAGAATGGAAGCATAGCAAACAAAAAAGTTGTTGACTCTAACTACTGGACGAACTTCCACAGTTGATTTGTAAGACCATACAAGTTAGTTTACTTTTATAACTCGATCAAAACTTTATTTGGTTATAGAAAATTATCTACTGTGTTCCAATATGTCTTCAGAATTCTGCTATTTGCCATTTAAAAGACAAAACTCAAACAAATATTTCCACTGAAACAAACGAATTTGTCAGTACTTCGCTGTCAAGATAATTAAAGCAGATGTGACCGTTTTGGTCCTCCGAGAAAGGTGTGGGTTCGAATCCTGCTTCTCGCATCACCGGTTTATGATCGAATTCATCTGGATATGGATAGAGCTGATTTGTAAAAAAAGCTGACATAAGCGACATTTGATTCTTAGCCAGCTTGTTGCGTTAAACCGTACGGTTGATTCAAAGAATCGTTTGGAAAACGAAAAAAGACGTGGTGACATTAAGAACACTAAAAATTGTTCAAGTTAACGCGTGAACTGTGGTACATCAGCGTCAGTCATCCAAATGTTGACTGAACAATAAATAATGCGTCATCATTAATATCCTCACAGAAACTGTTCATGCATTATCACCCGAACCGAGGGCAAACTATGGACCGATACAATACAGTCTTCTAATTTCCAATTTCATAAAAGCTAACGTCTAACACACGAGGGCATACGGACACAATGGACCAATTGGTTGCACTAAAGCTGTGACCATATTCGTACAATTAAGATAACCCGATAAAGTTTAGCCACTTCATACAGCGGATATTCGCAAACTGTTTTTTTTAAATTTTAGTAGTAGAATAACTTTGCTAAGCACTTGTGGTTAGGTGTTGTTCGATCGATACTTTTAGAATAGTCTCCGTGACATCCCAGCGGGAGGCAACGTATTTACCCTTGGGACTCGCAAGAGATGATCTAGGTTCGAATCCGGACATAGACGTACGTGCTCTAAGCCAGCCGTCTGTCGAAATACCTAATGGCGATGCCGGACGAAAAACTCGAAAAATAAAGAATATCCTCGTCCGGCGAACTGGTGTCCGAATAGAACGGGAAAAGTTTCCAAATTTGAAAATTTAAATAACGCTTCACCGAGTTTCTCTGAAACTTCATTTAGTAAGTCTGAGATACAAGAACGGCAGAGTTTAGGCGTGTAGTGTTTAGACTTGTATGCCTTTTTCTTTTTTTTGAATAACTTAAACTTACTTCCCTTTCAGAGAATGTAAAAAAAAACGTTTTATTTTAGTTAGATTCTAAAAAAATGAAACTCTGCAAATTTCATAGTGCATTTTGTCGGAGCCATTGCAGGAGGTAGTTAACGACGTACTAAATAGACGGCGCCCAAATTAAAGTACATTCTGCAAATATTAGGTCCTTTATGGGGACACTAGTTATCTTTTATTTAGTCATAGATTGGAATCAGCAACAGAACCTGTCGAGTACCAGTACTCGTATCTTCCGTAATGAAGGCTCGACATTTGCGTCTCTGAGAAAAATGCCTATTTGTTCATAAAGTATGTTCCCATTGTTACCTCAGTCGTCTGTAAGATTGAATACGACAAAACGAATTATCGCTTCTTCACAAGCGTGCGGGTTCCGACCATATCTTTTAGACACTGATCACGTCCTATAATGAACGGAACCATGTGTTGTTTAAACGTATCAAGCAAAAGCTAGAACGGAATTGAATTTCGCAGCACACAGAGCGTCTCTTGATTTCATAAACTACGCTATATATATATATATGAGTGATATAGATACGCAGACTCGCTTGGGAAGGACACAGTCAACCTTCCCAACCATCCAATCACTTTCATATAGACATTCACGCTATGGGAAAACCTACGACCATCCAGAAACAGACACTGCCATTATTCTCAGCTGCTTTTATTTATTTATGAACATTACATAAGTCAGATTTATGCATTGGAAAATGCTTAAATCCAGCGGGGCTAGCTGACTCCCTTTTTGAGACGCAATCGCAGTCAGCTGCCTAAAGTATCGGTCGGCTCCGAGTGCAGCACTTTAGCTTGGTTTTATGTAAAACATTTGTACAAAAAGTTCACAGTTACGCCCCGCGGATCTTTAACAGACCTCTGGCGCTTGTATGTTGCCTACTGCGCTACTAAATATCTTCCGCCCATCTCACGCATACAGCCCCTCAAGGGTCCTAGTTTAACATCGGTTCTATAAATGTATATATTAAAAACGTTTTATAGCAGCAACTACCGCATCCATTCGGCATTATTACAATTAATCATATGTCAGTGAGTGGTCATAAATTCGGCTGATCATTTTTAACAGCCATTTCCGTCACGATGTTGTAGCCGTTGTCTTCCGTCGCACTTCACAACGGTTGCGGAAAATAACAAATGGTCCATAGTAAAATAATATCTTGATCTCCTCGATATCAACGTCCTCGTCAGCCCGACATACACGTCTACGACAGGAAAAAGGGGCTAGAATTAAATTCTTGAGTACGTATAGTGCGTAACCATATCAGCAGATATCTACACAGAACGTCCGTTAGCTTGGAGCATAGCACTCGGTACCCTGCCCCAGTATCCTCTAATTTGGAAATAGGTGGTGTCGAAATAGATGCAATTATATACTTTGATTATCTGTTAAAGCCATAGAAATTCGTGTAGTGACCGTTAACTAGGGTTGTTCGGCTTCCTCCGTCATTTCCGCTTTCTGTTCCTTATAGGTCTGTTACAGTAGTTATCATTCCTTTATCGGATTTTCTTTGCCATCGTTCAGAATCGGGGCCGATCACAATGAGGACAATGTCCGACTATGCGATGTCATGAAAATTCTTGCATGAGTAAAATGATTATCGCTTCAAATTGACGGTGATGCAAGCCTGATCGTTACTTGATGTAGCATTGGATTGTTACCGATATCGTCATTCATTTCCTTAAGAGGGGTGGCACCTTTTGAGGCTATAGATTAACACACGTTTTATTTCCGCTTCGAGTTACACCGAAATATTGTTATTGTTGTTGCTGTTGTTGTTGTTGTTGTTGGCAGGCTGCGTCGTGTTTTGTCTGAAATAAACAGGGCAGTATATAACAAAAGGTTGAATTTTCCCGATAAATAGATAGATGTTTTCGATATTTGTGGAATGCCTTTATGGTACTTTTTGCGGTCATCCAGGGATCTCTCAGACTGTGCTGACATCGGTCTTGTGTGGCTTGCTCCGGCTAGAATAAATTACGAGCCAATGATTATAGTTACCTGTTATTCATGTTCTTAACACCTGCCCCAAGAGGAGAATGCAGGGGCGAAGAGGCCGAGTGAAATAGCCCAGGTTGACCGTTTGCCTGTTGCTGTTGCTGCTGCTGCTGCTGCTGATGCTGATGTTGGGCCGCTGCCTGGGCCATGCCAAGAGTTGCCAACGCGTGTTGGTGCTGCTGTTCTGTGTGGGAATTATTTAGAATGAGTATCTGTGGCTGTTGGATTAACTTCTGGTACTCGTAGAAATCACGTGCGCTGCACAGAGGCGTCTCAACCTCATATGTGTTGTTAAATTTCGAATAATCAACGAGATACTCAGAGGAGTCCCGTTGGAAGCGGACGAGTTGTTCAAATCGGTGACCCCACAAAATTTCCGACGGCAAATAACTCGACCTGCAATATACTTCCTGTCTGTATTAGTAGTAATGGCTCAAGGACCGAGATTTCTACACTCGCCAGTTACGAGAAAGGACCATCGCAATCATTATTATTATAAATATTATTACTAAAGCCAACCACTTGTTGGTCCGTCTGTTACTGATGACATGCCATTCGTCTCGTGCCTAAAGACTCAGATTATGACGTGAACACGCTGAATTAAGAAGGGCCATTTTGCGGTGGCTGAATATCACTTGCGGGTGCGGGCTCTACATTCGTTTAGTTGATAGTGGGCTGGGGCCGATTCAGTAATATAAAAAGCTAATTGGCTTGAATATCTTTCTAATGATCGGCGATTCTCGCGCAGCGTAACCCTGACGACACAATGAGCTTATTATCCATTATCAATAATATGACCCAACACAAAATGTTCGCAAATAGACCCAATATCTTGCGAACGAACTACAAACTCTGGATAGGTTGCTTTTGCTAACCATGCGTACGCATCTCACTATCGCACCATTAGTATACAAACCTGGCTTGTATAGACTGTCCCGTAGATTCAATCGTGCCTTCAAGGACTACGACGATTTCGAAGCGATCCTTCATGATATCTTCCGCTGAGAGCGTATATAAGGGCGACCTTTCATTTATTTCATGCACAATAGTGGCTGGCCAAATAAAGAGAATGGAGTCGTTACCAGCATCGAAGCGAACATCTAAAATCGTATGATAATACGGGATCACCTCCCCTTCTGCTGTCACCTATGGAATAATATCAAACTTAGATATTGCACTTAAACCCATCGAGCAGGATCGGTACATATAACTTAGAAACAAAACAAAAAACTGGCGAGGAATGGTGGCGCTAACTTCCAGTTTATTTTCTAGCGTCAAAGAAAGTTAAGATGGCGTTCATGGAGGTTCAATGTACGAGTATCGCAAATATAATTGCGATACCATACAGGTCAAGTATCTATTGATGAAAGTGTACAGAATTTTAGAATTAGGTTCGAATCCGTGCATAGACACACGGCTCGTTTCCCGCTGGGAATCGGCCATCTGATGCTATGCCTCGTATGGAATGTACGTAAAAGTGGAAATATGTAAGGATTTACGCTTTTGATGCACTTCTAACTATCTGCTATCGGTAATAATCTCCCTTCGCGTTCAGTTTTGAAACGGAGCAGCGCGTACCTTTCGTTTGATGATCTGGGCGCTGATATTTGTACCAATGATGTGCGATTTCCGCATGTCGCCCACTCTAAATAAAAGACAGAGTTTACTGTCCCGAAGACAGATAACTGCGTGCCGACTGAATAAGAGCGTCTGTGAGCGTTTCTTAGGTCTTGATAACTTCGCGAATACGATACCAACCATGAAGCACTGAATCATCACGCCTACGACGGATTGAAGGCATAATATAAACACAGCTTCTGGACACTCTTCGGAGATGTAACGATTGCCATACCTGTGTTAACACGAGTCAAATAAACTAAGACAATTAAACTAATTGTTTGATGGTAGGGTTCTTTATGTAGCGAAATTAATTCAAGATGAAGTGTATGCGTACGTAGGCCTAAAGGTAAGAATCTGTACATCGAAAAACTCTGCCGTCTTCCCAGTGTGTCAGCTCCAACACAAGTTTTGACTTTGGATGTAATACAAACGAGCGACATATCAAGTCAGCTTCGATAACAAAAAAAAACAATTGTGAAAAATTAATTTATAATGTAACGCAAATCGAAACTACCGCGACTTACTCTCATAGGCGTCGTGTCGTACACATACAGGTGACTCATGCTACATGTATTTTCAGAGAAGCTAGGGTATCTTTTGCATGACAGATTATTCAAAATGACTGCATAAATTCGTCACATTGACATTGACTGGGTCTACGACTGACTAAAGCCATAGTCGTCCACTGACAATCAGACGACGGTTGCTTTTACTCGAATTCAACATCGGGCACCGATCGGATCCACTATATGTGAAAAGCGTGGGACGCCGCCAATACCCAAACAACGTAATAGTAGACCGATAAGTAACCTCGTATCGATAGATATTCATATGGGTCTTTAAGAACATCATTTCTATTAGTAAGTAATAATACTGTAGAGTAAGAATACTGCTGATAGTTAACCTGCGAGGTATACTATACATTAGTTTATAACATAATTTATTAATACTCATCAATGGCAAACGATGGATAAATGCGAGCGGTTTAGAATTGGCCTAACAGTACGTTGATATGTAAATTGTAGGTTATAAACAATAATAGTTTATCGTTAATAACAACTAACAATGTTTGGAAAGATAGGTTCCAACGATTAGTTCTTGAGATACGTAGGGGCAACATGGGTTTACTCTATTTTGGCATGATCCAAGCTTAGTTATTACCAAATTTTGATTTTTGAGACATTTTAACGCACAACAAAGACTGATTGAAGGATGACTGACAACAAATGTATCCTAAAAAAGGCTTTCTTGATGAGCACACATGCTGCAGCACATATATATATATATATATATATATATATGATACAATGAAAAATGCTGACTTTCTTTTTGAGCTTCTCTGCTGTCCATCAGCCCGTCTTGTTATGTTCAGTCTGGAAGTGATGAATTTGCCTATCTCATCTATATCCCGACATCTAGTCGGACCCTGTCAATAATAAATTGTTGTTTGTTAGTGGGATATTCACGTATGCCTATTGCTACACTAGATACCCATCGCCACGTATATTTTAAAGATAAAATCTATTATATAAACTAGCATTAAATTCAAGGCGTGACGAGAATTAGCATCCTGTTGCCAATATCATTGCCTTCTGGTCAGTTAAACGAGTGTACAAAATGTCCTATTTCGAATTATGTCTACTGTGCCCGCGATGTTGCGGCCATTTAGTTGACCTTAAGACTGCATTTATTCTGAACGGCGTGGGCGATCGCTGAGGGAATAGCATGTTCGTTTTACGGAAAAATTGGTACTGCCCTGCAGCAGAGAAAGATCGTCCAACAGAACGCTTTGAAGTGTGCAGTGGATTATTAATGCATGTTTTCTAGTGATTACTTATAGTTGGTGGGGCATAAATAAACATAAATCCATCAGCAAACATTAAAAGCGTCAAGCGGTAACGAACGACGGGGTTGCCGAATTACTATGTAAATATATCGACTCATAATGCTCATACAAAGAACAAGAAGAAGCTAAAACATTTGGTGAGACTAGTTAATGTAATTGTGACAAAAAGATTGACGGAAGCTGTCGGCTGCACGGAAAAATGCTAGATACCCTTTATTGATGTATAATAAAGCTGAGGTTATGGATGCTTGGGTCGTAAAGTCGCAGTTTTTTTGGAATCGTTGTTTTTTGTTCTATGAATGAAGATGAAGACTTTTAACTTGAACAGTTGAGGAACAGCCGGTCGGATCATAGAAGAGCGAAGACTGTAGGTGCGCAACACACGTGAAATGAAATACTGACAATGCCATAATGTAGCTCGAATCAAAGGACAAGCGGTATAGCTTCCTAGGCTCTTCCACGCCTGCAAGCGTTTCGTTTGCAAACTTCGCTGAGCTTATTTGAAGAAACCTTTATTACTTTCAGTTCATTATTAGCTATAAGTGTTTTGTGTGATGCTTGTGGTGTGAAGGTGTCGCTGATGTGGGGAGAACGTACTCATACGGTCAAGTGGAACTGGATAACTTGAACACTGCTACTAAATCATAAGCTAAGCGGATGAGGACCAAACATTGACATTGTTTTTGCTATTAACGAGATATATCACACATGTATAGTCGTACGTATCATGTGTGTGCTTACTTGTCGAAAAACGCCATGTTAGGTCTGCTATTGCAGAAGGACTACTGCGATGTAGCGCGCGTCGTATGGACCATCATCTGTGACTCGCCTCACTTACTCAACCTGATGTAGCATTTTCGTGCCTGCTATAACCGTAAAGGTTGGCGATGTTGAATCTTAGAGCAATTGTGGATAATGGATCTATAAGCCAACAGAAACAGACTCTAGAACAACTTGAAAATTACCTCGTCAGTGCAAAAGGAACGTTGACGACACGAACGTATTCGAACAGCTGAGGTAAAATGTGCACTGTTCTCTATGGCGATAGCCACGGTATACCTGAAGATACTTGCAAGTTTGATTGTCAGTCTGACGGACTTCTTAGTGGTATATATGGCTGGGAAGTCATGTCGGCCTTCTCTTAGAATTGCTTATCCTAACCCACTTAAGTTCTCGATAAAAAGCGACAGGTCTTCATGAAGAGATGTTATTACTCCAGCCCCACGTGTTATTGGCGACTGATTGTATGTATTGCACTCGATTTTTCGTACCGCAACCAATTCTCTGTTTGCTGATTGTTCGCTCGTTCGTGCAGTACATTTCGACCCCTTCTATGTCCATTCCGGTCACCTCGCGATTTAAGCACAGCCTCGTCAGGCGTATAACTAATCTAGCATAGAAAAAACTAACGAGGCCCTTTTTCCAGATCATCACCTGCTTATCACACTATACATTACATTTTAAAAGCAGTTGGCAAGAGTAGCTCGATGATTTACAAGTCTAAGGAAGACGCGTGATGCAACGGAACATTAGTAATGTATTTTGTTTCAACAACTGACCCGATCGTGTGCTGTGTTTCCAGAGAGAAGAGAAACGCGGCCGTGAAAGTAGTTACTTCGGTTACGCACGGCTTCCATGTTTCGTTTTTTGCATTAGTTTCATCAAAGTCGCCGTGCGCAAACATTATTAGCCACCAGACGACGGCGAAGATCAGCCAGGAGACCACAAAACCCATGGCGAACACAAGTAAATTCCATCGCCATTGGATATCCACCAATGTTGTGAAAATGTCCTGTAAGTAACGATAAGAAAAAATCCTCAGAACCGGTTGCGCTGGGTATTAACAGTAGATGATTCAAATTCACATATCAAAAGGGCTCTTGTTTAAGGAACTTACATTTTTATTTTGTATGTTAAATAAGTACTTAGTCGTTTTTATAGTCATAGTGTTTAGGAATTGTATTTATTGCAGATAATGTTCTTTTAATGAAGTCGTTGAATACGATCATTCAAGCAATATTAGCCAACAGAAGATTAGAAATTGCAGGATAAAGGAAATTTTAGCGAGATGAAGACGTCGCTGTTGCCTGAGCTGAGCACATGAGGCAGATAGGTTCATCAAGCGTTCATAGAGGCAATCATACATGAAGCTGATATCCCTAAAATAATCAGGTTTCTCTTCAGAATAAAATGTCTACATACGAGGTAGCGCTTACTTGTCTTATACTCGTAATACTCTATTTCCTATTCGTAGTAGTTTGTTCTCTGTAAAGGTTTATTCCTTCAACTTCAGATTTCATTTTACTATGTATTTTCCTAGCTCTGTCCTGCTTTTTAATCAGTCTGTTGTTCCATCGAGAAGGTAGTCGAATATAGAAACGATGAACTTTTTGGCAGTGAGACATGGATCTGATGCGACATAACCTAATTTTCTATGTTTTACAATTGATAGGTAAACCGTCCGACTTTTTACATGGCTTCCTTGCTGTCACCACCTGTACACCTGTGACTAAATTTAATTTTATCATAAGTATACTAACTTTAATATAGTATTGGATACTTGAGTTCTTTATACGTTGCCGAAAGTTGCGAACTACAGAAGATGGATCTGTACGCATACGTATTTGCAATGGTCTAGCTAGCTTGACCTATTTTTAAATAATAGTAATAATAACTGGATGTGTTAACAATCCCAGAAAAAAATGCGATCTTTATAACCAAAATTTTATTCCGGTTACGCATTTCCATCACGATTGAATCGTTGAAACACTATGGTGTATTTTTTAATAGTCAACAATCATTGCTAGTGTTTAATTAAACTAAACCACCCATATTACATATTGTATACTGTTTGGACACAGGAGCTGCTGAGATGCTTACCTGAAGGGCAGGTACAGGACATAAATTATGGTGATATCATAAACGGAGCGTCTTTATCGACTCGGAAGTATGGCCACTGGAGAAGCCTCTTTTTTTTAGAAGAGTTACCTGTCAGTTATACAAGAACTACTTACAGTAGCGTACGATATTTTTTTCTTTTTTATAATTTTTTTTTCGCACGAAAACCATTTGTGTTAGCTGAAGCTCGTCACAATATGTTCGAGGATGAGTTCAGTGCGACGGTTTACAGATAGTTAGTTTTTTCGTACAAGCGGCTTAACGGCGGACAAATCTTCGTAGTTATGCGCCGTGTGGCATATTCGAAAGTTAACGAACGTCTTTCGATTCACGGTAAGCATCGCAAATCGCTGCCAGAAACTTTTTTGTTGGGCACAGAAACCCAGTTTTACCAAAGTTTAATGTATGTTAAATACAACGATTTTAAGGTGTCAAAGCTATATTTCGCTCATATTGGCTTACCTACGTCAACGGAAGTTTTCCTTGTCATAATAAGACATGTCAAAATGTGGCTCGTACTATAGTACATGGCACATTTGACGAAACTGCCCAATGATAGCGAATGACATAAGCAAAAAAGAAATAGGGGAAAAGCCATATAAAATTAGAAAAATAAAGCAAACAGAGAGTTTTGTTATTGTTATTTACGCAGGCATAAAGTGCTCTTTGTCTATTAGTTTGTAGATTAAATATACCACATGGAACGTGTCCGCAGTGATGAACAATTTAGAACACTGAAGCCCACTCAAACAGTATGATTAGCGCTATGAAGATCTCTGTACAAACGCGTGTATGGGTCGGCCTAGCAAACTCCTATTGCCTTATTATTGTGTTTACGACCATCGGCTCGTAAAATGCAAAGATGGTGACGTCGCAACGCTTTGCCAACTAACAGAACGTTGCTGGATCGTTTTTGATGAACTGATGCTGTCGCAAATGGGTACGCTTGACAACTGCACTAACAGCCTCGTAAAGCAACTATGGAGGCCATCTAGTTGGTCCAGCGTTGGAAGAGTCGAATATTGTAGTTCCAAGGATATCAAAATTGAGATCACAGTTAACAGTGCCGTGTCTAAGTGCTAGCCACAAGGGCAATAAGCTAGAAGGGCTGTAATGATTCCGTTGATGTTGACTAATGATTTATCTGTTTCAGTCGTGTATTTCTAGAGAAGGCTAATTTATACAAGTATACACATTTACCTACCTCATGTTACTTTGAAGCAATGAAGAAGGCATATCTCTACAGGAACAGATAGACTCTTCACTCACCTGGAGATATCTTTGACTTCGTTTATATACATGCTCCTTAGACAAGTTGACGTTGCCATTCTTGAACACAACCCGCTTACGAACTCTACTGGGAATTACTTTTGTATTTGGATATCTAAAACAGACAGATGCAGTCAAAATTAAAAATAGCGTGAATTAGACCAGCTGAAATATATTCCGATAGTTACGAATGGATACGACCTGTTCAACGCATACTGTAGCTCTCGAATGAATCGTGAGCGAAACGTGCTACAACTTACTTTGTCTCTCGCTAGACTTACACAATAAGCCACTTCTTCCTAAATCAACGAACGTTCTATCTGGGTGTCGTATACGTTGATATACCTTGGGTACAAAGGATACAGACAGTTGCTTTATGTAAACTGGCTTTTTTCTTTCGGACGGACTGTTTTTTTCATTTGAATTTTCCATATTCGTTTAAACACCTGTACAGGTCAATTTCATATTAATTAATTCAGCGAAAGCGCTTATTTATTACGCAGATTTTCTTCATGTCTAATGGTCCAGGAAAAGGCCTGCGATATCTAAAAGTTTACGATATTTGTAGATCTACGTTTGACGTAGATCTACGTAGAACAGCTCCATCATTTAATCGAGCCTTCTATGACAAAGAAGAAGGGTGTTTTCACCTTTGCGTATGGCACTAGTAATTGGTAGACTTTCTTCGATGAGCCACATTAAACGTACATTGAAGGATGAGCACTTCTTGAAAGCAAAGCCATTACATAGAGTATCGAAACGCATCCTCTTGGTAGACACTTACCCTATTATTGAAATGCTTAAATTAATTTAAACATAGATTGAAGAGGAATTCCTTCACACTGTCTTAGGTCGAGGCATTGTTAAAGCATAGCGAACCTAACCTGAGCATTCTCTTATAGTGACTTTTGACCTAGCTCGTTCAACCAGTCTATCGGACTTTGTTCTTCGGAGTCTAAGAAGTGGAAGGTTTATCATCGGGCCTATTTAGCTGCTGCCTAAAAATAGCTTCTTGAATATCTGTTGACTCATCCTCAAACTGAAGGCGACTAACAGTCGAACTAACAGCTGCCGAATGAGCAGTTCGGATAACTGAGAAACTCCGCAGGGGGCCAACGTGATGTCGAGCGACATGACCAACTCAGCTGAAAGTGGTAATATCGCTCATGGACAATCACAGAGAACATGTTTTCGTTGGGAAACAGCTTCAATGGGGTATTTTCGCTCCTTCTGATTTTTTCGTCTAGAACGAATTGTATTTCGAGTGCGAGATTTTTTGCAAGGAATTTCATGAAGCACAACGGTTCTAGAAAAATGAAGTTTCGTTTCGTAATGCGACGACTTGAAGTAACTAAATCTCGAGTGTAGACGTACTGGACAGACATATATTGGACAAATTTGACTTTGAAAGGTAAGGATGCGCGTTCGATGTCCTTGACGGGACCCGCATGCGTTACATTGCTTGTAGTCAAAATACGACCTGAACGAAGAGAGGACTCATTTGTATGTTTTTTGATAACTCGATTTTGGCGCGATATTGGACTGAGCAACAAACTGATCTCAGCCTTGTTTCGGTTCCAGCCCTTTGTTTTTCGACAAAATCCGATACGTTATATTATATAGTCTTTTGAAATATTACATGCACACAACAGATGAGTGTAGAATTAATTAAAGTTAGAGCTGGCTCAGCGCTAGTTGAAGGTTGCGTATTAACCGTAGCCGAAAGACCACTCGATTTTCTAGAGGGACACCTCGAGAGTAAAACCTTTATCTGCCTATGCAGTACATACAGGCTTCTATCGATAATAGGTGTATGCGTATTTAGTTAAACATCGATTACATTTCTATCTATGTATGCACGTTTTTTCGTTACATACGTTCTTCACCGAAGTCCCAAAACGATGCTCTCCCTAATCATCTACCAGCACAAAAGTGGAGTTTAGTCCAAACCAGCAGAAAAATTCCTTTACAGAACCCTGCTTCTTCCTTTCACCCCGAAGAAGACGTATGCACAGTTGTCTTTCGCTCCCAGGATACCGACACCTACCTATCGTCATCCTGGTGCTTTCATCCTGCATGCTTTTTCTAGCAGAATTCGATACGCGTCACATTAGCAATGCAGTATTTCTTTACCTACACTACTCGGCCGAGGAGGCGCCCCATTATTGATTCGCGCACGCGGTCTCGCTCTTTGATCTTCTTTTGTCTGCCGTTTTATTGCCGGGAGCGCTCGAGTGGTTTTATTCGTCTTGCCTTTGTTCACCTGTCTGCTTCCGTAGGCCGTGCGTGCCAAACGCCCGTACCCCCAGTATACGGCACAGCGTTTGCCCCCCACGGAAACAGGGTAACCTGAGCCTATCTACCGGCAACAGCAGATAGGGCTCGACACCATCCACACTAGGTCACCAATGGCAAGGTTCAAGCTGCGTCAACAGCTCAAACACGCATGCACTTCCGATGGATGATTTGGTAGACGGGTTGATTCGACGACTTGCGGCGGAAGCTTGTACGAGCACCACTACACGATCTACATACACAGAAGCCTTTGGATCTTCGCAAATAGAAACGCGCTTAAGGCTAGTTTTAGCTTATCGCATCCAACACATTCAACGCACCGCTAGCTGGTAATCTTCTCATCAGTTCGTTACAAACATTCAACTTTGTCGCCCCGGATGGCTTGGATAACTAGGCGGGAACAACGAAAGATGCCGTTCGTAATATCTTACAATCCCTTGTCGACGAGGCAAAGGTCCACAAATTGATTGGATATCAGAGTGACTCGCAGACTTTTAGCGTCACCCTTTAACGCTACTGCCAATGATGGTGTGTAAACCGGGCGTACAGACACATGATGCTATACTTTGTTACAACGACTCCTTGCGTAACTCGTTGAGCACAAAAAGTCCCGGCAAGACGAATCTGGCGTCTGTCTGAAGAAACGCTTACAGATTACTACTAACCCCACCGCCAGCACCATCCTCATACGATGCTGCTACCAGCCATTGCAGTAGCAGCAGCAGCAGCAGCGCGTCAAGAGGTGAGAAAGAGCGTACGGCGATCTTCTCGCGACAACTTCTTCATCTTTATTTTCATGCACGGCTCTGAAGTTTCCCGTCGTGAATGTGTGTATTTGCGCACATTACGGCGACGATGGCGGCTGCTGTCGGAGCTAGTACAACGACAAACAACAAGTGACAAACGACAAAAAAGAACAACGCCTGCAAAATCACGTTTAGCGATTTTACGTGTGTTCTACGGCCATTCTGGCCAGCCAGCTAGCCACCCAGCCGGTCAATAAACAACTCTGTCACTCCACAAATCCTGCCGCTCTCAGTCGGCGACCGATCCGTCAGATTGCGCCGTCTTGCTAACGTACGAAAAGCCACTGTCGCAGCTGCCTCGTTACCGCTTTTGCTGCTGCTGCTGTGGCCGTAAGGCGGCGTCGCATTGTCGAGCATTCTGTTACTAGTTGCTTTGCTGTTCTTAGCCAACTACTTCATCCCTGTTTTATGGATTGTCTATCAGCAGCGAGCGACACAAGATCCCACATGCTGGGGTACCAACGAGCTGACACCAGGCAACAATTACAACTGGCTACTGTCGGCTACCGTTTGGCAGTGCGAACTTGTTACAATGAAAATAAACTACGACAAAAACAACAACAGTCATACAAACATAATAACGAAAAATGAAAAGAAACGTACCGACAACTGATATAGTTAACAGTCGACGTATCGGCCCAAACAATAAGACGTAACGTATTGATGAATTGACGAAACAAGCCAACTGCAGAAAATCGATAGTAGTTTCTGGCAGGTCAGTTAAGACCGACCGAACCACGGTGCCAATAGAATATCGTACAAATTATAGATTCTATAAATGTTGTGCACACTTCTGTCGATCCCCTATAAAGATAAGGACAGCGGCCCAGTGTATAACCGTAAGGCCACAGCCAATTAGTCGACGCGCCAAACGCCTTGTCGACAGTATGTCAGCATAGTTTCACAAACGCTTCCCCAGCCTCTAACGTGGCAATTTTGTATCCAAGCAAACGATGCAGATTCAATGGAAACGAAGGTGTCAAAAAGTGTACATATACAACGAGGAAACAACCGCAGCGCTAATAGCGAACGAATAAGTAGAAACAGAACATAACTCATCGGCTACCGTCGTAATCGTTTCTAAGGGGGGCGGGATCACTTCGACTATAAAGACATATGTATATATTGTGCATCGATACCCAGCTCTGATAAGTGCGGCAATGCTGTGACATCGAGCAACGATTGTAATTATAACGATGCATACTGACACTGTTGAAAATATCTGTATACGACTACTATAGCAAGCGTTGTTCTATTATAGTACACTATTACAATATTATTATATATATATATATCCTATTATAGTACAATATTTTAAAATTAACTTTATCAAGTCCGTCAAGTTTTAGATACGAGAAGTTTCTAGTACAGCTGCTCTGAGGACAGATAATGCTGTTGAAAGGAAGTTGGCTTCAATAGATAGATAACATTTCAAATGGTATCGCCTTATCGTTAAACAATGTCCGAGCGTATTTCAATGTAATGCAGAGCTTTCCTTAATGGCATGTATCATAATGCAGGACTGGCACGTGCTAGTGTCCTAAATTTAGCAACGAAAAGTTTCTTACACCTGGCAAGTTAGCCATGGAAAGACAAATTTAAAAGGTAAAAATTCTATTATATGGCGAAAATCAGCCGCCACTGGCTCGGCGTTTCCCATTAGTAGGAAATAGCCGTGCGATAGCATGCCAACATACGTACATAGAAGCACTAGAATATCCACACTCGTACGAACTTAATTATATACTTTATCTCTCTCTCTCTCTCTCTCTAATTGGGACTGGTTGTGAAGCTCGAGCCCGGATCTGGTTCTGTATCTGCTTCTTTGTTATCCAACTTAAATGGAGCAGCTGATACACAAAAACACAGTTTGGGTCAAATGTAATAGCTAATGTTTTTAAATAATCAGGTTTCTCGAAACGCACACGATGTTGTTTTCGCAAGCGCTGACACGGTCATCGTACGGATGAAATGTGAATGCAGATGAGTGATGTCCGCCATCAGGTCTTGTTGAACCCAGTTTGCTTTACGTAGGGCATCCGAGGCGGTCTAAAAAGCCCATGCCATGACATGAGCGTAGATGGTACGGTGTCTCCGCCGAGGATAATACGTACGCATACTTGCATAGATCCATTTATGTTAATAGGCAGCAAATCTGAAAAAGATAAATAACCTAACCAAACCCGCTGATACCGCGACCGTCTGTGATCGTGAACTTTGCGTCGGCACACATTTCCCTGTTTCTTTCATTTGCCATACGTCGAAAAATGTCACAAAAGGACGACATTAGATTGCGTGAAAGCCAAACTTAGGTCCTTATAACTGCAATAGAGTCGAAAATCTTTGCACAAACATTCGCAAGTTACTCTTGTCCCGTTTCGATTCATCAGGGCATGCACCGTCTTGATATCGAGGACGCCGCACGACGCGTGACGACGCTGGAGCAATGACAGTGTCACGCTTGAGTCGAAGCAAGAGCACTTCTTTTATTTGAGATGACAAACGCATCTGGGACAGGAGATTCGTTAGATGCGCCAAACGCTTCAAGAGTAACACAAGGCAAAACAGGAACGAAGTTCAAGGTCCTTCGTGGTTGCTACTCCTACTGGCTAGCATCGTGCATTTGGCAATGTGTGGATTTGGTTGAATAAGATTCATGTGTGAGCTCGTCAAAAAGCAACGGCTAGAAGCTTTTTGGTTCTTTACGTCGTTTTAAATTTACTGTTTATCATAGAGCAGTGCATATGACAAGCCTGGCACTGGATGCAGCCCGTCGGTCTGCCACGGAACAAAGCGCGCCCAAGACAAAAAGGCAGTCCATTTGAAATAGAAGAAATGCGACGACCGCGTCGTCGAGATTGAACGATAGAAAGCCCTAGAAAGCGACACTGCAGTAAATTGGCCTAGGCCACGGGACCACTCGACGATGAGTGCGACACAGGTCGCCTGGCAGATATAATCATCTAGAACACCCATGAGATGCTAATATATTTTTGGATGTTGGAGAGGTTAACTTTATGCATCGGTTTTTTCGTTTGAAGAACAAGTTAGAAGCTGAAGTGGGAATTGGAAATGAGCAAAACGACCGACATCTGATGTCACATTTGTCTGCACACGCCTTTGATGAAAGAGTATGAATAAAGTCGTTATCTTATTTAACTTTTTCTTTCAAAGTAGATGACACTAAATCTACCCTTTGTGATGAACAGGAAGCTAATCTCATGACGAGAAATGCCGGCAAGGAGTGCTGTCGTGGTAATCTGTTTCGGGTTCTTGGGTTTGTTTACTTCCGATTCAGGAAAATTCGCACGTAATCCTCTAAGGGCATACGAACTCATCACAGCCTCAGCCCTGTCACCCGTTCAGATGGATTGATATCAGCAAAACGCAAGCTTCGAGACGATGACTTGTCATTTTGTTGAAGTTTCTTTCCCTCGCTTTACTTTACAGACAATGTATCAAAGGAACAATTACGTCTGTTTGGAAAATTTCGATGGATCTTGCATCGAGCTTACAGGTGGCGAAAGGTTTTATATAAATGCTGTTCGTTTTCCTGACGGCCAGCCTTGTAGCCTGTTGACCAAAGCTTGTCTGACAGCTGCCGACCCTAGAATATTTTGTTTGCAGACTTGGAAAAATCTGTTTAATTGATGTTGGTCTACCGTACAGAATACAGATGAGCGTTAACGTTTTTTACGGTCGAACATCCATATTTTGCTGATATGAATATTTTTCAAGTTCTCTAAAGTTATCTGTTCGAAATAAATAAGCTGCCGTGCCAAATAGGCAAAAAAAAAACTGATGTTCAGTCGCTCAAGCGGAGAACGAGCGCACCTCGTTTCGAACGAACTGCGATTTGATGTTGACTCCAGCCGTTCGTTGTATCGTAATGCGTATTAGATGATACCTTGATAATCCGGCCGGTTCTTAGCGCCACGTTCAACGGGGAGATGAATGCAAAACAAAGGTTACATTTATAGTGATTTCATCGTTGTGCCGACCCATCTCAAGATGTTCTCTTGTAAACGGAACGTCGATTTAACTGTTTCCTCTTAACTATACAGAAGACGAGGTTCAGATGTCGTAATAACAACACTAGTTACGTGTTCTATTTAGTATATCGCTCATTGCCGTTGCTCCCTTTACAGGGATCTTATCGTTACCTTGCTGAATCAATCAACATGATGTCGTCAGTGAAAATTCCAGTATTATTATTGATCGTACTAAGATTTGGCTGCACCAACGTTCTGGTCATGCCATTGCACCACCTGCCACAGCAGTCATCCGCATGCGATCTTCATTCTGGATACCTAAGCGTTGCTTCGGTAGGATCTATGGCTAGCCTACGATTTTTCGAATCCTTTCGCCTCAAGCCAGCATTCGGTGTCGCAAACATACGAAAGGATAGCAAATACGAATAGAGAAAACGGTACTAATAGCAGCAAAGTGCTATTTGAATATGTAATATATGGACGCAGGACGTATCCTTCCTATTTTCCTTCGCTCTTTTCTTTGCAACGCTCGAATCTTTTAGATGTCTATTGCTAGTCCTGCACTGCTCCGGCAGCTACCGAATGCTAAGCGGTACCATGCTGTTTGATTCGACTGGCTTGATTACCTTAACCGGTCTTCGCTGGCTGGCATCGCTCGCTTGCTCTCCTTTACGCTGTGCGCTATAGGCAATACGTGTTGTCGGCGTACGTTCCCTTTACGGCGATCGTTGTCTATCGTTCTCCAGTCTCACCCGTTCTTTACTAGCCCATTGCTCGTAGGCTACGTCCACTCTCTCGCGGTAACAACCGGCGGCAAACTATCGCGCAGGCTTCCGCGATAACTATATATACATATTACGAGACGCGCACAGTTACCTATTGACGTGTGCCACGACGCGCGCCGCCACTCCCTCCGCAACTACCAGAATTAGCGTTACATAATAACATCATATGCAATAGATACATCTATAGCCGGCAAAGATAACGCCACAGCGGAAACGATGCGACCTGCTGCTATTGATACAGCCATCTTCGCCACTGCTGTCAATCAACGCCGAAACGGCCACGCACACCGCACATATTTAATAAGGCCGAACACTAGCCGTTCAATTGGAGGAATCCCTTCCATAGAAATAAACACTATCGGCTGATGAGTGGTAATAATTGCACGTACGAGATTTCACGTTAGTGGACTGTATATGGGAATATGTACATACGTAGTGTACTGCTGTTTTTGTGGCCGTCGAGCGAAAATTCTCGCCGTCCTATGGCTTTCGACATTTAATGACCGCGTCTATACCTAGTTATAAATTTTTCAGTTCTCTCTGAAGCTAGACTGGATTTTGTATACAGTAAAGCGATCCTTCTTAGACTGTTTTCTTCCAGCAAATTACGTTAACGATGAGCTACAAGGTTTTTTTGCAGATATGCCGTCATCGGCTGGCTGATCTCTCCAAACTCCTGTGTACTTTGACAGATCTGTTTCGTGAAAGGTGGACGGACAAATCTATGAATGGACCATGTACACTCTCCATTCATTAGCGAAAAGCTTGACAAGCAAATGCTGATTGTGCCACTCTATGACTTCCGTCAACGCAGTACTATTACCCATCGTTCTTATTATGAAGACTGTTATTACGGATATGGTCGTGGTCGTGGTTTTGATCCATATATCGACTTTTCTTTCATACTACAGTTTGCTCGTCGGATGGGGTCAATCTCTTGTATGTACATATTTATGTATGTTTGCTGCCACATACCATCGTCAACATCTTTGTTATCTTGAAGACAAGGCAGTCTTCGTCGATTTCTGATGTAGTGGTGACTTCACATTTATTCGGATCACTTACCAGATGCATATTACTGCTGTGTCCATCAGTGTCATGTTTTCCGTGTCTAGCAGAATAATGAGACTTTTCTCTCGATAAGCGCCGGTTAGGCTGCAACCGCTAATCGAATTAAGACTGCTGCATCTAAGAAAAATATCGCGTAAACCCCTTGTCCTTTTCACATAGGGCTATTCAAAAAAGAGCTGGCCGAATCGTTCAGAGTTTCCACTTTCGAAGATTGAATGGACGGTATAAGGAGCGCGCTGCGTCGTTTGGTCCAGGAGCAGGACTTCGGCTTAGATGCGCTCTAACTATTCTCCCTTAGTCTTTGCCACTTGGAACTTGAAGTGGACTAGCTTTGCGATAAGCCGACGAAGGTCAATATTACTACGACGTATTATAGTGACCTAGTTAGCTGGTTGACGGCACCAAGCAGGAAAAAATGTTTTTGACCACTTTCTATATTAAAACGGACAATGTCTGAACTACGAAAGACTGCCGCTAAAAACAACTTACATAGGGGCCATTTCGGTGGGCATATCGTTTGCTATATTGTCCGCCTTCTCCAGAAGCACACGCTTCTTCACGCTCGTTCCGTCTTGTCCGCAGGCCTTATGTGCAGTTTGCATGCACACTGTCTAGTCACACGCGCGCGTGTTAGAGGACTGCAAATCGAATTTACGCAGAAGCGTTGTAATCTTTAACAGAATATCATGCGCGCACCACTTACCGGGTGTGCGCTGGGAAAGATCATGGTCGACGGCTAGCTGATACACCGACCATCTGCGGTCTAACATTGGTTACAATGCAGATTACGTGGCTATGTCTGAGCTGTGGAAACGCATGAGGCGGGTATCCACAATGAAATCTGAGCAATGACTTTTGCGAGGTCAGAGGAAACATAATGGCCACAGGCTGGCGTGCGCGTCCATGCTCTCTATCGGCAGAACACAAGTCGATGGACTGCGTTTGTGTTTCTTTTCCATTCGAGGTCAAGCCTCTCTGTAGAGTGCTACAGGTTTCAGTGTTACAATCACTTAACAGCTCCAGGAGGTAGTGAACAAACCCCCGTCAGCTTTGCTGCAGGAGGACGTCATTTGTGGTCGAGCACTGTGGTTTGTCATGGCCAAGAAATTGGGCGATTAGCTGAGTCGACGGCACCAGCTTTAAAACAGCCATTTTTTATTATCGTTGTTACCTTCATGTAGTCCAATGTGATCACTCTTAGCGGAGAACTCTCTGAACGACCAGTCTTAGCAAATCTCTGACTGTATTATGTAATTACTAGCGTGAACAGAAGACTGTTATCACGAAATGCTCCTAGTGCTAGATATACATTCGAAAATACCGGCTGGCTGGACGGCCCGAAACAATACACTGACTTCCTTGTCGAAATGTCGCCAGACGAGATGTATATCGGGTCTTTGTTTCGCATCAAAACGTAGAAACGCTAGGAATATTCCATAGAAAGGACAAGAAAGATCAGGCGTAACATACTCCGGGGCATAGAAAACTTGCGAAGACAGACAGCCCGTATTTTATCAATGACACAATCGATGCCATCGACGTTACTGGCTATCCAAAACGGTTTGATGAGACCTGCTACCTTTTGTTTTTACAAGTGTTAGTCAATATTGCAATGTAAATGTCATAAGTCAGTTCGCGGAGTCGGAGGAAATAGTAGACAACGGCGCTGCTTCAGAGCAACTCAAGTTGAACATGTTATGTTTAATTGTTAGACTTCCGGAACGTCTGCTGCCCGAAGTATCTGACTTCATGGACCAGTTTTACCTCAGTAATGAAAATGGCCAAAATGAAAGTACACGGTAAGCCAATTCCGATAAGCTTCGAATTATAGGCTGTTAGTAAATGATGTCGTACGTAGAGTAGCGTAATGGTTGCTATTGAAACGACGCAGTGGCTAACTGTTTTTTCAAGGTAATGAAAAATCTAGTTTTTCAACGCTATTTCAAAATCCTCAAATTCTCTCAGCCTACCTACGGTTATGCTTGAGTTGGCACAGGAATATAATGGTATTCAGTGGACATTTTGGCGCTAGATTTGCCCCTAAAGCTTAAAGCCTCGGTAGATTTACTCACTAATTTCATAATTATCGATAATACAGCGGTCATGGATCCGCTACTTTGTGCACGTTACTTAAGAGATTTTTCTCGATATCGAAACGCCGTATTTTCATCGCACAGTCACCACAATTATCGCCACAAGTACGGATATATAATTTATGTAACGCTTGCACCCACTCGTTCCCTCCAAATCGAGCGGAAAAATGCTCCTCTGCAGCAGAAGTCTTACTACTATCGTTATCATGTCCTTTATGTTTGTTGTTGAGTGAACATATTTTTCAACGTACATAGATATGAATTTTTTCAAAAGGAAGTTGTCTGGGAAGGCCATTCGCTATTTTCACGCTGTAGAGGACCAAACAAATATGCTTTGTTGCTTAATTGTAAAAGCTACTTGTAAGTTTCGTTGACGGCCAAATAACAAGTTAACATTAACGAGGCTAACAGAATCGAGGATAACCAGTCAATTTGAGTTCATCCTTTAACTACCACAATTCGCGCACATGTAGCAGTGGTCAATAAACAACAGGCTGCTTTTTGCTTTTATACTAAAATTTCTTCGAAAGTTACTATTGCAAATCTAAACTTAAGGGTCTATGCGGAAAATGAAGGCTGTGCTTTTTTATGTCACACTGCCTAACCGCCAGCTAGGCTATCTGAATGCTGACGCGGATTGCAACTCTGTAGTACAATAACGCAACGGTTCTTCGATAGAATGAATAGTTATCGCTAACAGAGCTTCAGACAAATGAAAACAATTTTAGTAGAGGAAACTCTTTGTCCTTACGAGAAAATCATTGCGTGTCAGGTTGATGTCAGGCAGTGACTCTCTAGGCAACAAACCTTATAGGCCCATTGGATTATTCGCGGGTCTTCTGTACAGTAATACAAATTAGTTGGCCCCACAGGCTGGACTCTACTCGGCGCATGTAGTCGTAAGCGTAACCTCGAAAGCACCTAGTATCTTCGGAGACCCGTATTGCCTTTTCTCGTTTCTATCAAAAGCGACTTACGGTTAGCAGTCGCTATTTCAAACACTTATTGCAAACCAGTAATAGATAAGGTAGGTAGAAAGCGAGCGCATCTTAAGTCGCCGATACTGCGTAAACCTGATGGAATGATCAACGGCGGTATCGGAGCAAAAACTTGAAACATTTAAGTACGTTATAAAAAATCACCACTCATTTACAGCCGGAACCTATTGATACTACGAAACTTGGAAAAAGCAGTGTTTGAAATGGAGATTCTACTTTTTACACAGCTTCATATTTTCCGAAGGGTCGTTTACAAAGCTAATGCTTTGATAAGATTCAATCAAACATTTGGTAGTTTGATACTTATAGCAAAAGGTTGGGAAACTAGATCTTTGCTCTCGGCAGAAATACATCCGGGTCACATTAGGATATTCCGCGTCTGTATGTGAGGGAACACACTATATTGCAGCAGTAGCATTATTATACATACAAACATTAGACAGAACACTTTTTCACTAATTTCGAAATTTACGTATGATGCACTAACCTGACTATAGGCGTATTTTCATCAGCTTCATGCGAGCCGACTACCCCTTTAAAGCTTTTGCCGGGAGGTTGAAAAAGGCCAGGTGTTAAGTTCTGGTGGGCTCCTCGATGTATAAGTGTGCCAACCTCCGATGAGATAGTGTCATCGTTGTTCTGTACGTGCTCCAGCCGCCGGCCAATCAACTGTTGCCAGTCTCGTTCATTAGACTCCCGGCCGAAGCCATCCTGAACGCCGGTCTCCCCCTTTTGCATCTCGTTAGTGGCCCCGCGGCCTCCGCCGCGCTCCGAAAATACAGAGCACCCGCTACTCGTACTGACGAGTTAGTCCCATCGAAACAGAACACGCAAGCGTCGACGGGGTATCCACGAGGACGGTTTGAGGTGGGTATAAAAAAGTTCACACCAGTGGGTTTTTTTTTGGTCAAATCCCAATAAATCCAGTAACACAACACGTTGGCACCATACACCGTTATTGGGGTAATAGCAGGCGACAAAAGGTTCGAAGAAACGAAGCATGAAATAGGAAACACAAGCGAATGCATATATACATCGTTAAATTCACTATCTATCTCTGACCTTATTAGATAGGACAGACTTAGTAAAACCCTAAATAACAAGTAATTTCATAATGGAATATTAATTAAAGAAAGGACAGATAGCTATAGCTAACATTTTAATAAAGTGATCATCGCCACACACCGTTAGACACAGGCAGTGTAATTCATTCTTTGCCTAGGCGATCATCACTAAAAGAAGTAGATTAGCGTTGGCGAACTTTTCTCACTGAGTTCGCAAAAAGGCCCGGTCAGTAGATTTCGCCGACATTTTATTACACCGATAATCCCTTTGTAAGATCTATCGAGAATTAACTGAGAGATAGAAAGTTTAATAACGTCGTACAGGAAAAATTTAGGAAGGAAGGCTTTTTTTATACGCTATGGAAGAACGTTAAGAAGCGATAAAATATGTACCATGTCCTTGTCCAAAGATTGCTATGGCGTCGTTCGACGATCGAATAGTTTGTTATAGTTTATTCGAGTACGATAGTTTAGGCCTAAAATTGTCTTGTTTCAGGCCAAAAATTGGCGTTGCTAGTTCTTTCTGAGCTGCTCGGAAACGTGTCGTCGATGTTTGTGGCTCGTCCCTTTAGCACAGCTGCTACTTTACCTGTTGCTAACTGAAAGGTACTAGTAGCGCAGCGTCGGGACACACGGAATCGTTGTTTAGTATTTTACAGATATTTACAGGCACAAGGTTTTCGTAGCCATGTCGGTAATGTAATACCTTGACGGATTATCAGCGTGCATTATGTTACGTGACCCGATTGGCGTTATAGCCGACCAAGCAACTTTTGTCTGTTTTCTTTATTTAGCAAATTAGTGCCTAAAATAAGAACGATGTCATTTAAACGTTTAACTTGAAATAAGTTAATTCCTTTCAGGCCGTCTCACTGAATAACCCTTAGTCACTCTATGCTCGTATGTCCATGGATCACTAGCCAACATTACAGGCCATAAATTGTTATGGCAATTTACCGTTAATGCTAAATACCATTATCGTTCAGGCGTTTCTCATTCAAATCGATCGTAGAAGGTGCAAATGATAAATAATTACCTTACATTATTAAATCCTCGCTTGCTTTTCTATTGAATCCACCATCTAGCCTAGCAAGCAACCTAATTATAACCTTACGAGATTATCGGTAGCGGCAAAACCTGTCGACTGTAAACGCGCTCATCTTCAGTTACCTTTGCAAGGGCGGAACATTGCAGTAACGTTGCCCCCTCCGTCGACAAACTGTCGTACATGAAATCAACTATGATCATTACCATTAGACAACACTTCTGTACCCGGATCACGCTGCCAGGGATGCTGGCCTTGAAACAACACATGTCGAACCACCGTTGAAAGTGGAGCAGTGGAAAACCGCACCACCTTCCGGCGCCTGACAGATCGTCGGAGCACAGATGGAACATCAGCCTGGATATACTAACGGATCCCAGCTATTATTGGAAAAATCAGCTAAACCGTGATTTTATCTAACAATATTGAAATTACGACAATACCGATATATATTCTTCGTCGATTTATAGAAATTATGGTACTGCTTGTTGTACATTACCGATACTTTCGTAATGTATCTGAATAGACATCACATGTTCTAGGCACTTTAGTCCTAAACGACAACCCAAAGAAATTTAATGATTCGTCCGTCCAAAAAATGACGATAATTGGTTTATATGCATCCAGATAAGGCGATACGATATCTGCAGAAATTTACTAAGCACTGTTCTAATATTATTCGCGTACCATTCTGTTTTGGTCGTTACGAAGCGAGCAAGGCACGAAAACTTCTCAACTCACCAACCAACCAACTAACTACCTACTCCCCTTTTTCAAGGAAATACAAACTGGTAAAATAGCAATCATTCAATATTTAATTAGGGAGGTTCCAAAATAATATGCCGTTATTAGCTGATCGAGGCACTAGGTTTCGGTGTTCCACATAGGGACGATACGTAAGACAGATTGAAAAGCACGAAGCGCCAGTTGTCGTTGACCAGCGAGCACGAGATGTTCTATTCGATGTTTCTTGCTGTTCGCATGTGCTTCTGTTGTTCTCCCAATGTTAATTTTCAAATCAGTGGAGCGTCGTTTCTTGCGCATTCATACCAGTTGTACGCAGTAATCGCAGTTTACGGGATACAATCATTTCTCTTTTGTAGAAGACGCAGGTCGAGCCAGCCAAAGCAAATGAGATGTATAGATCTGTGCTGAAAACCTGTGAGATTGCATCGAGTACACTTGAAGCACAGCTGCCTGCCTGCAACGGACGCTCCAAGCAAAATCCCTAGTCGCAGCTGCTGTGGCCAGCGATAGGGGCTTGTTAGATCAGCTACGTTTTATCATTAAAGCTGCGAACTATTACGGATCAAAGAGGTCGCCCTCTGCCAGTATTACCATTTACTATCGCTAAGTTTGTTAGCGAGCTGGCTAGCTGGATGCTGAATATCGTAATAATATAATAATGTCGCAAACAGGGCATCCGAATACCAAACAACGAGCATGTATCTATGAGTACATAGCATTGATATGATTTATATGTTACAGTGACTAGGAAATCGATTTCAAAACGCTGAAAGCATTCCTATAATGTGCGATAACTTTGGGACGGGTATGTCCCTTATAAACGACCATAACGGACCGGTCTCCTACACACTCAGCCCCATGGTGGCGGGGTTTTCCTCGCTCCAAATATCGACAATGGATCATTTACATTGGACGAAGAACATTTCGAACTCAGCTCCGATACTTCCTTTAGACATCGTCTTCACGGCCACTTCACGGCGAAAATCCTATCGGGTATACGCGCTGGCAGTGTAACAACGATAGTCCAGTCTAAACGGATTCGCGCGATGTGTCCATATGAACGGTATCTATCAAACCCAGTGCAGACAGGCTTCTATTGGACTATTTTCACTCATTTCAGCTGTCCGCGGCTGCACCGAGTTGATGAGGGAGGGATGAAATTGTTACCAAGTGTTTAAATAGAGCGTCAAAGATAAAATCCATGAAAAAGAGGGAGTAAATTTATTAAGCGACCAAAAACAATTACCGGGAGACCGGACAGAAGGTCGTTTGAATTAAATTGAATTATAAAAATCGTGTTTTCATGGTGTGAAATGTCGCACTTGCTGGGTGACAGCGCTAAAAATAATAAATTGACCAGCCAACCAGCGGTGGTATCCTATGAGCGTGCAAATGTGAGAAAACCGTGTCTTTTTGCCATTAAACACACGCTGTAAATATATTCAACAGATATGCATTATTGAAGATAGATACGGGACGACAGTAATCGACCCAAACCACCTTTCTACCCGCGAAAGCACAGTTTGCTTCGTCCGTTGCTATTGCGGATTGAGCTATCACAATGGAGTTCTCGTCGTGGTGACGGATGGACGTTTAATGGATGATTCCAATGATTACCTCGAGACTCATCTATCTCCTGCCATGTGTCAAAGGGGTCAGAAAGATTTGCTAATCGCAAAAGGCAACTACTTAGCTTGATAGGTATGGTCCTTGTTCGCTGATATTGCGGATATTAATTGTGATACAAGAAAGCTTCCCGAACGAGGTGTTGACGATTTTTCTGCCAGGCTGTTCGTGTATTTTTTCCTTATTATGTTCCCAGGTCCTGTTATTCTATTCGGATGTTATATGAAGCTGTAATAGATTTATTTCACTTTGGCTTGTATAGGTCAAGTTCCGTTAGCGTACAACACGAGGTCCGCGTACGAGCTAAATCTAGCGAGTGATATTTCTTCGTTTGTTAATCTACACACAATTCTATACATTTATGGTAGAGTTAGCCTTAAATCTGAAACAAACGTGATACGCGCACTTTTTTTTTGGTCTATCGAAATTAAAGGTAGATTGCTTGCACCCAGCTTTAAACGTTGAGGTGATTAAATGAGCGGATCTGGAACAGGCAGAATATATTTCTTCTAAAATTATATATGGTAATCGGGCGTATCTTTGACGGTGAGTTCCGCCTAGACTTAGCAAATGAAGCGGAATCTCAATCACTGCATGTGTTTGCATAGCCTCTTTCAACTGCCGGAAGCGGGATTAGTTCGCGGAGCGTCAAAAGGCCTGTTATACAGCGTTTCACTGAACTCATAATGGCGTTCTTCAGTTGATGCCCCCTCCCTCGGATAAGAATCATCGACCCACTCATTTTCATAAACTATTTGTCACGAGGATAAACACTAACTTTCACTCGTCTCTCGATGACTACAATATTCAATCATATAGCCCCGTCACGGTGATTGCGTGTACCCTATGCGGCCACAGCCAACCCAATGTCTAGAAAGAGCATTACTGCAAATAAAACAGTCTCAAAAATGTCCTCTATTGTCTTGAAGCGCCACTCGCAAGACTTATACAATTTATAGCTGCTTATACTGTTACAAAAGACATTTTCTATAGTATCATAAATGGCAGCCTGCTTTGTTTCATTTGTGAATTTGATGGCTTGATACTAGATGGCCTGCTTATATAGAGCGTCAGGGAACAGAGTGTCAAGCGTATAAAGATGAAGATCGAATTACTAGCTCCGAATCTATTTCACTGCTATCAGCGATAATTGGTTGTGCCAGCAACGCCGCCATTACTTGGGCAATGTGAAACTAGCCTCGAGGCGTTCACATCGAATAACGTGAAGACTCGCTGAACGTGAAGATGTGTATCATACAGCAGGTGACGATTAACAAGCTGACAGGCAACTCCTACCGCTTTGATGATGTCACCGACGCAGGGCGGCATAGCGCGAAGACAACACAACACAGATAACCAACCGGCCGGCCACGCCGACACGCGATGTTTTCTACAGATCAACGCTGCCAGTGCTCTTAACAGAGACCGGATCGATTTGCTAAACGATCCTGCTACAAGCTGGCAAGTATATCTCTCCAACAGGAGGGCGGGAAGCGAATCAAGCATCGAGCGGTGACCATACGATCAGCGACTAGCAAGCGGCCACTCGAAAAGGAAGCTCTCAACGAAAAAGAGGTCTTACATCCTCCACTGCTCAATGTGTATGTGTGACTGCGTGCTTAGAGTACCGTAATGTGTACGGTCGTCTGTACATCTCTGTGTGTGCGTGCGTGAGTTACGTGTGTGACTTGCGTGTCTAGCTATCGATATAAATAGAAACCCCAATATCGTTAATAGCCCACGACGAAAATATGGACTTTAAAAGGGGGAAAGGCGAGGGTTTATAGACTGTGAGCGTGCGTGCGTGTGTGTGTGTGTATCTGTTTGTTTGTAAAACAGCTTGTAATAACAAGCGCGGCACGTGCACTACGTGTCGTGAGCATCCAGCAGGTTTTGCAGGAAACAAAATATAACAGTGGACCGTAGATTGATCGCAGCTGATCGCCGAGTAACTTACCGTATGCGAGTCTAGGTTTAATCTGTTATTTAAGTGTTGGACCTTAATCATAATACTTCTTATAAGTAAATCGACATAATAGCCCCTTATCTGCGCAAAGAGAGGGCAAATGCAATGATACATAAGTAGTGTCTTCATCGTCTTCAAATAAAGCTCAGATTTGGGAAGACTAAATTATCCGCAATTAATGACACAGTGTAAAGGTTGAACGCATATTGGTGATAGATTTATCTTATTAGTAATAATTATTGGAACTTCCATATATGAAAGCCTCCATGGCTACTCCCGCAAAACAGTATATCTACTTTAAAACATCGTTTTTCTTTGTTTCTCATAGTATCTGTTTGTAGAGCCAGTCTGCAGGAGACTTACAAATGGTCGTACATATATCGCAAATGTATAATCGCATCTCTTTGGCCTTCGATCTGAGTACCGTTCATGGCTTATCAAGCGTTTTTCTACGGTGCTAACTGTTTCTCTGTAAACTGTAATCTGTTTGAATAATTAAAATCGACTTATTTAAATAAGCTTGCTAAGGTATTTTACCGAATCCATCAGATCTAAGAGCTTTGTTTAATCCTATTCACCCAACATGTGTATGTATTAGAATTGGATCTTACATAGAACAAGTACATTATCTTTGCTTTGTACGTGGTGGAAGAGGGATTGCGCCCAGCCGTAGTGCTATAGCGAAACAAGTTCTGGGTACGGTACATTGCACCAGAGATGAATTTATATAGGATATATACAGGATAACAGGGTTGAAATCAATAAGTTTTTCCAATATCCCGAACCCGTAAAGACTCTCCATTCCAACAGCAGGGTCCGTTGACAAGTTCCTGCGACTGTGCCAGTGCTCTCTAGTAAAAATTACAGAGTTCAAACGCAGTATCAAACAGAGATTGGTAACTACGATAAGTTGTAAAATTTGAAAAAAAACAACAACGACATATTTCAACTCCACTTTCGTTGCTTAACGTCAACTCATTTCATTATTAGTTTGCTTAACTTCAGCAATGGCTTCAAAAACATCATGAAGCTCTTCAGGACAAATACACCACCAGCTTTAACCAGAACAGGTTCTACAGCCTCTACTATCACCTTTTACACAAGGAGCCTCTAAAAAGCAATACCCATTTGAAGGTTACATAGGTCATGTCGCGAGCCAACAGTCACGTTTAATCCAGTTAACGAACTGTCGTCATCGTTTCGTTTTCTATAGGTATATGCAAAACGAGCCATGAATCCAGATACATAGAGACAATGTCTCAGCTTCTACCGCATTCTCTCTTTCGACAGGGTGGAAACTGCGTCTCGAATAGACCCGCCGCGGAGGGTGCCATGCATAAAGCGTGTTTTTTTTTCCCCTTTAATCAGGTCGTGTGCCAGTTTCTTAATTCAGATTTAGTTTCAACAAAAATTCATCTGCTTTAGCATTATTGAGTGCCGCTGACGCTCAGCACTGATCCCTTTGCTCCTTCAAATTTTTCGGGATCATTCAGCTACGTATTTCGAAATTCTTCTAGTCTTTTTCTTATTATTTCTGGCAGATAGTCATAGTAATAATGATGACAATAATAATTTTAAGATCGTAATAACAGCAACAGATCTATTAGCAACGATGAATCGGTTTTTTACATAGTTACTCGGCGAATATATGATACATTTTTCGTTTCAACTGTTTATACTTTAAGTAAACATAAAAAGTTTCCTTTTACATGTGGTACGGTCGTCTCAATCTTGACTGGATTGACTACCGATCAACACGCAATCGAACCGAAGGATCTTCAACAACTGTTAGCCACCCGTCTAACTAGATCGAACGATATGCGCTACTCAACGAGTCCCTTATGGAAAACGTCCAACGACATTCAAACACTCTACCAACGCCGATTAAGGCGGAAAAGACTAAAAACTGCTCCCGTCCGGTAAGGAGATACAATGTGTTTTCAATCTACAACATATCTTCACAGACTTCCTCGTCTTTATGAATTTCAGCATTTATTTATTCGATTAGAGCTATTACTATAAACTGAATCAAGGTCCGTGATGACAAACATCTAGGTAGTCTACTTCAGAAGAAAAAACAGTTGAAGGACTGTATACAACTTAATGCAACAAAAATTCTGGATGGAACTAAAATTGTAACTTAATATAATAATCTATATATTCTGTAGAATAGACGAACATTGTAACATTAGAGTGCTTTCAATAATGCTACCCCGGTCATACTTAGAGACATTCCTAGCAAACAACGTAATATAGCGCTTCATTTTAAGACAGAAGGTAAATCTACCTAATGCTAACTGGTTTTACGTTTTTCGATGACCAAACTAGCAGGTCAAATACAGGCCACGACACTGTCCGACAGTTGGCAGCTCTGACCCGAGTCAACGAGCAATCACCAAAACAATAAAACGCAAAAGATCCAACCACATCCAATTCATCTCCGTACCTGGCTTTAGCTTCCATGTTCCTCGCGTCGACCGGGCAGGCATCGCTGCCACTGCCACCACTAGTGGCTTTCCATGGGCCTGTGGGCAGTCGACAGTTCCATCTCTGCTGTTGCTAAGGTGCAGTCTGGCTAACGACAGGCGATCGATAATCTAGTACGGCAACGCGCTGCTCTATGCTTGATCATGCCGTTCATATTATAACCAGTGCTAGCAACTGTACATCGACGCCATCGACCTCCTATACGTGCCCTGGTCTACACCATGGCCCCTGCGGAAACTGGCCAGGTACATCGTCGTCGATACTGCTGCCGCAGGTCATAATAACGGAATTGATCGTTGAGACTATTTCATTCTCACGTACGGCAGCCCGCAACAGCTCGCCGTAGTTCGCGAGGCCCGAGGAAGGCCTTGGTTTTGGCCAAGCTATACACAGGCAGAAACACATAAGAAGTGAGTGTCTTTCGAAGCTGTGTATCACAAAGAGATCTCAGTTACTTTAATACCTCAAAGACGGTTTTATGCAAGAATTAGGTTAACCTGTAACGCTCAGCTTAGGTGTCATGGGTATCCATAAGCAATAACGCGATCAATATTTCGAGGACATCTTTCGACGTCCGATCAATAATAATCCGATCTGACAAATAACGTTATTTTTTATGTAACGTGGAAACAAAGCAACGGAGTGCTATGAAGACAGGTCTTATGACTGTGCTGCTGTGATGTGTTGTGATAATAATCTGCAATTACTGTTCTAAGAGAGAGAGAATGATAAGAATATTATAGAATATTGGCATAAATACCTGCATCTGTCCTGTTACCGGTTTCGAGCACAAAAACTAGAAAATTTTTAAGACATATTTTTTCTTGACGCCAGACGCCATTATAAGTTCACCGTAATCTTTGAAACCTCTCTGTTCCCCCCAAGTCCCAGGTCACCAGATAAATTCTTATTTCCAGCCAGCGTCTTCAAGTAGGGTTCTGCCTTCTCAGCGCGTAGCAACCTCTGATAGAACAGGTTCACCCTTACATAGAAAACGTGCTTAATTTCGTAAAAAAACTCGAACATATCCTTCGAAGAGAATATCCTCGAATAATACGAGTGCGTAACTCCTGAATATGCAATCAAAAAGAACAGTCCGTTACAATGCACTTTACCCTGAATCGCATCTCACTTTGAAACTGATGACGCTTTGGATTCTGAAAGGGGAATTCCTGCACCAGTTGTCACGTACACAGTATCGGTTCATCACGCGTCCTGCAGTGCAACTTCGTGTTGTATAAACTGATTTATTTGCAGGACTTTTAGAACGCCACCGACTTATCGCAAGATCTGTTTGTTCTTATAGACATTCTTCTCATCTCTCGGCTTCCCATAATCGATTGCAAATATCGTGGTATTATGCTTTCATTACCACCGGCAAGCACACTGTTACAAGCACATAAACGCACTTAATTGACCCAAAAACCAACATATCTCTATTTTATTTACTAGTAGACAGCAAATGGCCCGAATTGCTTATCCGCGGCCCACAAAACGTACTTCTAGGTAGCGACTGAACAGATTACGTGACATCATAAACCCTTGTTTCTAGCCTAATAAGGGCAAAAGAAAAGCTATATCTTTTTCGACCCCTGTGGACAATTTGATAGACCGTTATTGGTATATATATATATATATATATATATCATATTTACCGATGTTTCATGATCCGATGTGCCTTTGTCGAAGAACATGTTAACCATCAATTTGAATCCTCCTAGTAAGCCGTCCTAAGTACGTACTTAGCCTTCTGGTTACCGCTGATTTTAAAGCCCCTGCTGTTATGCAAGCTCTTAAATGCATCCCGTAAGCCAATGTAATGTAAGAATCTTCATTTAAGAAGTGCACTCGGCATTCGGTGCCAGAGAACTGCCCGTGCAAGAGCCTTCGGGTGAGTACCATGTCTATCGGGTATACACCGAAACGGTACTGTCCTATTTGTCAAGCCAGCCTCAAAGAAGCCAAGACATTATTTGATAGCCTAGCAACCTTAAATGTGTACCCTAGTAAATTTCCTTTGTTTAAATTGAATGAAATTGCTTGACATGTTAACTGGTGGACTAGCAAATGGGTCTATCTAACGCCAATGGCCAATGTGGGCATGCGAGCCAAAATTTGATAAGGCGGGTGCGTGTACATAGTTTCTATGTAAGGATAAGTCTTAAAAATAGAAAGTACTAAAATACATTGAGGATAGAAAAATATCAGCCGTTTTTAGGGCAAAATTGGCATTTTTCAATAGTAATTCGGATGACTTTTTACCACGATTATTTTAGAACTTCCGAGGTATATGGGCTAACGAGTGTGAAATATGATTTTTGCGTTATTTCATTGAAACTAAATTAACACTGTCAAGAAAGTTCTGCAGAAACCTAAACGGACGATAGTCAGATGGTGCAAGATGGAAACTATATGGCGGACGCATTGAAATTTCCCATGATTTAAATTTTTGCCGAGTAGCTAGATGAGTGTGTGGTCTGGCACTGTTATGGCAAAAGACGACGTTTTACCTATTCATTAATTTTTGTTTACCAAATTGTTGTAATCTTATTAATCGTTACTAGTAGAGGTCTACCGCAATTGTCTTGCCCGGCCGAAGCAGTGATTCCTTTTCAATTCACTAAGCACATAACGTTACGTTATTTGATTTCAGTCCGCGTTTTTCTGCAGATTCCCCTCTACACATTTATGTATGTAATCTATTTTTCATCACCCGTGATAACCTGCTTAAAAAAAGGGCGCGATTTCATCATGTTTCAGTTCAAGTTTTGCAGGGAAAGACGATCGAGTAATCATCCTTCTTTTTGCTATTTGATGATCGATGTTTAGTTCCTTGACGATGTCGTGTCTACTCACGCGCTCGTCTTGCTCAACTTCCGTAATTTCATCAAGCTGTTCCTGCAGTTGGTCAACCACGGCTACTACGGAGTAACATATTTCACACTGAAGTTTCCGCAACGCGGCAGAACTACTTTTAGGCCCGTTTTCTTTTTTCACAATACATCGTGTCGGTAAACAGTCCTTAGTTTTCTTTTAGGGCTCTGGGCAGTATTTGTGCCTTTATGGTAACAAAATCGAAAAATTTCATACACCTTCAGAGCGCTTCGTTTCAACAATCCTAGCGTCTGCAGAGCTCAAACGAACTCCTGCGAACGCCACCAAGGCCGTCGCGACGCGACTCACGCAATCTGAGATACGTAACCTTTAAAGCTGTCTAGCTACAAAAATGGTCAATAGTTTTTTGACAAAGCAACATTTTAATACTAAATGTTTGTACGAACTAAGAAAAACACAAGCAAATATCTAGGAAAATTCGGTTAGCTTCGAACATTATAATGACAAGTGCCGCTTTTGCTTGTGCTATACAGGACTGAATGTTGTTCTCCTGTCACTCAACCAATTCACTGCTTCGTTTACGAACCTAAATTATATTCAATAGATTTTTTCTAATGGCATTAGTTCTCAATAGTCTTTATCAATCGTCGACAGATCAAGTCACTTTGAATCCCGTCGAGTTTTCGAAATGGGCTACACCCATTTTTAAGGCCGAAAACGATCTGTTCTCAATTTTAGCTGTGCGAAAACGGACCTATTATCCCTGGGTCGAAATTTGTATGTTCCTAGTTTCGAACGGCTAGTCTACTACGGCTTTGGCCTGTTTATCGGCAAGTGGGGTGCGTGAACCCTCTTAGCTGGTATCTGTCATAACGCATTATACATTATATGACACTGTGATGTTTTTGTTGAAGCCGAGGAAATGATCTGTTTGTCGTCAGTTTTGCAATTAATGACGATTCTGCCTTGTGTGTGTATATTATTTGTATTTTTGTGAATGTTGGATGGTCCATGAAATATCTATGCCTATCTCCTTTGCTGTATTGCGATAGCCGCTAGCAATTGCGTACGGAATAAATGTTCTGTTTATCTGTATTGGAAAACTCTGCACAATGGATTTCGAATAAAGTATCGAGGATGTCTCGTCAATGCTCAAGCTTGCAGATGCTCAAAGAACGAGGTACGGGTGCATTTTAATTGAGCGCAAAACATCGTTTTGCCTGACACATTTCATCAATATCATCTCTATGATCTAATGGGCGTGCATAGAAGATAAGCTCTAAAGCGCCATAACATTCACAGCAAGACCGCGAAATTCGAACCTTGGTTTAAACAAGCTGAGCAAGAAAAATATTCTTTTTTAGCTAGGGTTCATTGACCAAGGAAAAGATTTCGGCTTTGCCTAGAACAGGGCACATGTGCAAGACCTGTAACCGCGAAACGGTTCTTCTCCAAAGCCGCATCATAGGATACATTTTTCCTCTTTTAGCAGTTCTAACGAGCATTTCTTATTGATTGGCTCTCAAGTCTTAATTTGATAAAACATCATATTTCCACAAGCTTTACCATTCATCATCATCACTATTGATATTGACAGGCACAAACCAGCCGAATATAAGATTGTTTTGTATGTAATTTTCATCATTACTGGTAGTTTGCTGCTTGTTGTTTTATTTTACGACACGCAACCTGCGTACGAGGCAAAATAATAAGCTATTTACCCTATTTAAGTGTAACGTATCTTGTAGATAACTTACTGACTAGAGTTAAATCATATAAGAACTTAGTAAAGCGCGTACACGTTTTGTCCTGTTCTACGTCAGTCCGGCTACTTCGCGACTTGTAAGGTAAGCCACTAATATCTGTGAAACGGTTGAAATTATTTTCTTTGGCTATACTTTATTCTCATCTGTCGTAGAGGTAGTCAATGACTTCCTGTACATCAGCCATTAGGTGACTCGTAGCATTCTCAGCCTCCCACGTATACTTTTTTGGGACTCGATGTAAAGCATAAAATCGATCGAGTATCTTAAGTGTTGACGGCTGTATCAAAAAAACTATTAAGCGCTCGACGCAAGGCGAGCATCAAGACACAGAGTATGATTTACTATTTTCAACAGTACTTCCCTCAAATGGCTTTTCCGTCTCGGACGTTCCGAAAACAATTCATTAGTTTTACTACTTGAAACGTTCATAGTATATGTTCTCATTCACTCTTGTGACGTACACCGAAACCCTCCGTAACAAGTCCGAGAGCAAAATAAGCTTCTAGATGAAAACGTACTAGAGAGATAGAAATCAAAACAGAATTTCTCTAAATGACGAATTCATAAAGCTTGCTGTCAATCATGCTTCACCGTATTTGTGGGGAAGCAGTTCCCTGCATGTATCATCTCCCACCAACCAGTTTCAATCATCAAATTTGTTTTCTGGGACAAAATCGTTCGCAACATTCGTTCACTGAAGCCGTTCCTAAGCACTGCTTTTATACGATAACCTTTTGTCGCCTATCACATCGCCTGGGCTTGGTGTTTCTATTGTAACTGCTATCAAATAATAACAATTTTCCAAATGTACGTTGTCAATTATTCTACCTCTCTCTAATCTTGAGAACCTCACTCTCAAAACCTCAGCATGCCCATTGCACAATATCGATACATAAAACTAATTTAATAGAAGAATCATCATCAAATAGTATGTGGGACATGCAGGCAGACACGGACAAATACGCTAAAATATCGTACATGAATTGCTGCGGCAGCGTCCGATTTGTGTGTTCATAGGTCATTTTACAGAAAAAAGCTTGTACGATAAATAACATGTGCTTGTTATTTATCGACCACGGACGTGAAATTCATTGAAAAATCGAGAGACACAGACTCAAGCAGCAAACATCGGGTTCCCAGCTGTCGCTCGATTGGTTAAATGCACGGTAGCAGCAGTAATCGCAGCGCGAACGTCGTCCCTAGCAGGGACATAGCAATCGAGATTGCAGTGGTTGTACCGTGTCGGACCCGAGCGCCGTAGTATCTAGTACTTATTTCATTCCTTCTCATGCAGGTTCCGCTGGAGTTGCTTCCGCCGCAGTCGGCATCGCCACCCACGTTTAGCAGCATAGACCCATATAGCTATTGGCCATCTCAAATACGTTTCGATACATTTACATGTATACAGAACGACTGTAGAGACAAGCAGGCTAACCAGTGCCCCACGTAGTCCGTATCTGTTGACCACATCAAGCGTTTTGCCTGTCTCCCCCATGTACGATTAGATATATTTCCAACACGCAGATTCAGATACAGACTCTTGACAGTCCTGAATACACCACGGTAGATGGTACGTAGAGAGCATTAGCAGCCGAGACTTACGATATCGTCCCGAAGATCCCCCGAATGATCAGTTAATTCATGAGCGTCAACGAGGTAGTCGGATGGTCGACTAAAAGACAGAACGACGCCTTATCGGAGCACAGTCTTTGCCATCCTGACTTGATTTTTACAGTTCAACATCTTTTAAGATGTCGCCAGTAACTATGCTGATGCTATTGCTGTTGTCGTCGGTTTCGAACGGCTTTTTGTCGTGTGCGAACGTTCCGGACGAGAACAACAATAAGCGAGTATTAAAAAAATTCAGCTGTGATTAGCGGACTCTAAAAATGGTCGGCTTGTAGAAGCGGACTTTAAAAATAGTAAAATGATTAACGATCATTACCTTGTGTGGAGTCCGTCGCGGCGGAAAGCACAGGCGAATTACATTGGACCTCGCAGACCTTTGTTGTTTCTGTTGACAGGGTGTATTCGTACGTAACACAACTTGTCTAATCCCCGTTCACTGAATTAATGTTGACTTCTCGGTGGGGTTGTCCTGCAGGTTGCTTCTCTCGTCCACTTCACCCCGGTTCTGAATTCGCACTCAACGGTCTGACACGCCTTAACACTGGTATATTCACGTTAGATCGCACGTTATGATGAACACGTACCTCAAAGGTGTATCCAACTCGTAGGTTTTATACCGTCTTGATGGCGAAGCAACTCTCGTGCTGACACTGGCTACAACAACATGTGTACGTATTACTTCACAGAGTACGCTCTGTTTTCCAGTCCACGTGATACGATGCTTTTCAAGGTGTTAGGAAGCGTATCAGATGTTTACGATTCGGACTTTCCAAAGTGTTTCACGTACACGCTGGCCAGCAAAGAGAAAGTAGCAAACAAATGAATATTTAGTGTTGGCACGTTGCAGATATCTCTTCCTCCGTATCCGTAAGTGTTAGGGGTGCGTGACTCCGCGAAGCAGAACTAGTCGTCGCCACGATCGTCGCGAATGTAATTCATCAATCTAGAAGTCATGTGATTTAGCCGCAACAAGACTTGTCTGCTGACTGACTCATGGTTGTATCGCTCGCCGGATTACCGCAGCTACTCACGCACCGGTCAAGCTATGGTTGTGGCTTGATCTGGCTTCGGTATCGACTAACGTCGGCGGAATACGGATAACTGATAAAACTGACCAACGCGACGACTGAACCAACAAGACAGGGAAAACGATTAGGCCGTAGCTGCCTTAGAGGATGATTGTACGACGCGGCTAAATAAGAAATCGCGTTTTGGGCACAAAATCGTCGTTATCGCCTGCTGACGATAATACGAGAATAGACCCAGCTCTAACAACAGGGGTCGCTGAAAGTACTGCGCATGGTGGAGTTGTAACACTGCGACACACCAGATGATCCTACGACTATAAAGGCCCGTCTCTCGCTGCTGCAGCAGCAAAACTGTACACTTGTACATATGGCGTGTGTCGGTCGCCAGCGTTTTTGGCGCCCAGCGAACAAACACCAGGTACTTGTAATGTCTGCTATCTGGTAGTAGGTACCTGGATGTCCGCCCGCCTGGCTGCAACTGCCATTCGAGATCCTGCTCCCGCTACTATGAACGGTAGCTGTCGTAGCGATTCCGTTAGCAGCAGCGGCGGCAGCAGTAGAAACAACGACTTTCTGGCTCTCTTACTCTCCCAACTGCGATTCTACGCCTTCCTCCTCCTTCATGATGTCTATCATGCTTTCTTGATCCTCGACTCTTACGCTGGTTGGTGGCCAACCAGAAGCAAACGGTCGACGTTGCGACAGTTGCGGACGCTTGAGGAGCCTGGCTGTAGAGTTGAATCGAGTCGAGTTTAGCTGCCAGACCGCCGAGTTAGCAAAGATGCTCTGTAGCAGCGTTCGTCGAGTAGTACGTAAAGAAGCGTTTTACCACTGTACCATTAATACCAGTGTTGCACTGCTACTAATGCGTACGTTGCCTCAAACGTCAAAAATGTGAAGAAGATCTAAAAGAGAGTCCCCCGCATTCTATCATTTATAGTGATAGTACATCTATAGTGATAATAACAAGAATAGCAGCAGCAGCGGCAATATTGCTATCAACCTGCAAATATATATATAAATATAGATACGATACACATATAAATGGCGTATCTTAGTAGCACGTGAACTTCTGGCTGCACCGGAGAGGACGATTGGGGAAAATGGGGGGACTGGTAGAGGACAAGTGTTCCACGAAAGAGAAGGAAGGGCGAGTTTAGCACGGACAGCCTCAAGCAAAACCCTTTGTTCGAAGATCGATTTACCATTAGAAAGCTAGCTAAGAGGGGGCAGGGAGCTTATGAAGCAGGCCTAAGAGGAAATAAAAATAACAGTTGGAAAGTATACAGTGCATGCGCTGATGTAAACAGAAAATTTTAAAAAGTATATATAGATCTAAAATAAAAACAACTGAATTGACGGAGCAAAAATGTTTGTTCAAAACGTACTATAATAACAATTGTGGTGTATTCATTTGACCTAACCTAATTTAGAGCGCATGTTTATCATCGGGCATCTATGAGATTACCAAGACGGAACCATCGGTTTCTAATCCGTTTGGCTTCTAAGACTAAGCAAAAACTAGCACTCTTGCAAGTTATATAGAACTTTTCCAATTGTATGATAATACGAATCATGCAACGAAAGGAAGGGTCTTTTCAACCCATCAGCTCAAACTTAATGAACATGTTCAACAGTCCAGCAACGGTAGGCTTTTTCCTGGCTGATGGTACGCAGATGAAGTTTTTTTTTTATTTAACTTATAACCTCTTCATATAGAAGGGAACTTCGTGGGCCTATAAATACTATGAAATAGCGTTCAGCCCACTGAATTTATATTGTTTGGTGTAAGATATCTCTAGTGAAAATCACCGACAGACTGATTAAATTGTGCTGGGTTTTTCAATGATTGCAGAAGGTAATTGTTTCTCGCAGTGGTTCGCTGCACCCCCAAAATCTGAATAGTTTAATAAAGTAAGGTTGAGCTCTAGTTTCAATAGATAAAGTCCGTCTATTTCATTAGATTATCAAAAGATAGTGCGATTAGAAAGGGAGAGGTAAAAAGTAGAAAGGTATTAAATCATACACCGAAGTATGCTCTACAATCTACCTAACGTGTTGTAGTGGACTATGCAACTCAAGCCATAAAATTTCGCTCTATCACAATTGTTTATAATCTACTGAAATGTTTATAGGGTTTTGAAAAGTAGTTAACCAAATGTGGTGAACAGTAGATAGTGACATTTCTAGAGGAAGGTAATGGCAGTAAAAGAAAACGATAAGGCCAGTATCCATATATAAACAAATGCGGGCGCAAAATGCAAAAAAGAATGTATATACATATTGTTCAAAATTAATTAAGATATATTTTGACAGGATTGTTTTTCATAAACGAGATGTATTTATTTGTTTTTTTTTCGCGCTAAAGGACCGCTAGTGCTTTCTGAAACAAAGCCACAGGCTTGTTGGGCAATCTTCATTTTGGAAACTTAAGTTTGGACCAGCTACTGCTTACTAGACCGAATAAATCCCCACTGAAATCAGAAACTTCCTTCCTGGTTGACTTGGCGCCAGCTTCCATGCGGCTTTAGAAGAACACGAAAAGCAATTCTGTGAAGCCGAGCAAACGATTAGCGAGTTCGATAAAATAGAAAATGTTGTAAAAGATCCCTAAAAAAGAGTATAAAAAGCATGGAAATTAAAGATTATTTTTAACAAAAGGGCTACCTATTAAGTTACTGAGATAAAGCCCAAGAGTTCGTGTTCTTAGTTTCTACAATTTGTTGAATTTTTTGTCCACTTGGACACTTTTTGCCTACTGTAAGCTTAAATGGAGCAATACATGATAACCCGCGTGAGCGTGAAATTTTCCTCACCGTTACCAGCAAGATCTGCTTTTTGCCTAAATGGCAAAAAAATCATCGAAAATAATTTATGATCGATTCGAGTCGAAAGTGTGATCAGAGCTAATGATTAGATACATTTTCATTTGCTACGTTACAATGTATTGTATATGTGCAGGACAATTAAGCGAGAATATTTTCCAGCTATTACCCGTCGAATCACGGACCGGATCCTGACCTAGGCACTGCAGGTTAAACACATTTAAAGGGTGAGCCTTTGATTTATTTCGCTTTTTTCATAACGGCATTCTCTGTATCGGCTACGTGATTTTTTACCATTTCAATTTCGTTTAAACTTGGCGGGAAGGCCAGCTAGTGGCCTCTATGTTTACCTGGAAGCTGTCTGAGACTGGTTCTCGAATAGGTTTGGAAACACTTTATAATAAAGAAGGCAGGGAAAGCGTTCCTTTGAACGATGCCCTCAAATGAGCTTAGTACACATCTCCAAGTCAATACATTATTTTCTGCCTTATTTGTTGAAGTGTAAAGCTAAAAAGCACTTAAACTACCCACGAATAATCACCAAAATGCGTTCATCCAAAATGAACCTTCCACATTATTTCGTAGGACTGTTTCTCTAGTGAACACGAACTTTCTAAAAAATTGCCACTTTTTACGACGTCCCCCTGCTATATCTTTTTTAAACGGAAACTTTCTTACGACCATTTTTTATTTATTTTACGATAATTGCAACCTTATAATAAACAGACAGCCCCGATCGGGTTTGCCCGGTCAATCAAGCTGGCCCACGATGCGGGTATTGTGCCGCGTTCCGCAATCCATTGGTATTTTTACAAAGCTTTAATACGATCTCTAATACGATAAAACTGCATTTGATGGTAGTGTCGATATTGTTTGGTAAGTATAGAAAAATACATTTAGATCGCTAGAATCAAGCGTCTTTCAAAAGACCGCACGTGACGGCATTACGCTGCTAACTTACGTCCTCCATATTGGAAAATGACTAATGTCGAACGTGTAAAACTAAATGAACGATCTGACTTGATCTACTCTATTGAAATAATTGAATATCAATTATAGAAAAATTTCACAGCCATTTTCGCTGTGCAGCCCCAAGCTAAACCCTATTCCTATCATTGAAATAAAAGGAAAAAGCGTAGTTAGTAATTTTTCGAAAATTGAGATGAACCGTTGGGCGTAAATTTTTTATAACATAGACGTATAATAGTTTCTGTGAATTTTTGGGTTTATCAAGATGCACATTACTATGTCTAATCAGATGCTCGTATCTGTAAATTGAATGTAGCACGCAGGACAAACACTTTTGCGGATCCCTTTCTCACAAAAAAGCATCTACGCTGTAACGAAAGGATAAGACAAAAGGTAGAGATATACACATGTTCGGATTGCGCACCTCACCGTTTTTGAGAGCCTGAAAGTCGGCCAGGAAAAAGAGCGTATTAGTAAATTAAAGGGCGAACTATACTTTAATTCCAATATATAATTATAAATATCAAGTTCTTGTCTTATTCAGTATTACAAAAGCAAAAAGCTATGTAGCGAATTCGAGGAATCAGTTTTCGGTGGAGATGCCCGCCGCGGCGGCATTTGCGCTAAAAGCCCGCTTAGCTGACGTAAGGCCATCGTCTTCGACCGTCCATAAAGTACAATGAGACTAAAACCCTTCAAATTGAAACCGAAAACTACCCGTGGATGAATACCTACCTAGTATTGGATAGTAGCATTCATTCGATGCCAGCCGTATATAATGGTGTGCATATTTACTCCAAATCATTAAAGCTAAAATGATAATTCCGTCGTTTTCAATAGTGGGTAGTTCGAGTTGACGTTACGTGCATTTTCTCCCTACGGACGCGACCCGGATACAGTTAACTGCTTTTTAGGTTCCCATTGCGAGTCGCAGGCACATGCTAGCTACCCAAGTGAACGTTTCCAAGCCTGCCATTCATAAGTAGGGTCCGTTTTGTTCGCGAGTTTATCGGACGTCTGAAACACACTAGAGATGCACGGTAACTACTAGATGCTTAAGAACAATATACAACTGCTATTTCTTCAATAAATCGCAGCTGTTTCTTTGGTAATGGCTCGTTCCATATTGCTCCCTTCGTATTCAGAATCCTCTCGTGCTACAGCTGATATTGACATATGACGAGGCGTTGCTCGATCGGGGCGAAATAGTGAGATAGCAACACAGGGAAAGACCGTGAGCCTAGCATCGCACGCCGTAGAAAACGACTCGATACGACGATTGTTCGCCAATCGAGCTCCTGTTATCGTAGGTCACTCACTGCGTACCGCTTTACTAGCCAGTTATATACAATATCATAATTATTATAGTACAGCCATATCAAAATCTGTCGTCGCGTGTACAGGTACACTTGATCGACTACTTACTGATCACTTGAGACGAGCTTGTTTCCTCAGCCCGCGAAACACTTACTGAATGGTACTAGAGAAAACATTTTCTGTTGAACTGTTGAAAAATTATGCACCTACTGAATCTTAGAGCTAGTACTATGAATCTTTTAAATGAGGCGTTTCTATGCTACGCTTCCATCAGTTTTGAGAAGTTTCACCGACTACAGACAAAGCACGAACTACTAAAGAAAAACACACAAATCGATTTGTCGTCTGCGTTATATCATTTGATGTCAAACTTTTATTTACTAATAATAAGAAGTAATCTCTTGTTGCATTGTATATATATATATCAATCTGAACTAAGTTTGCGATTGTAAGTCATGCTTACACGAACGACGAATAGTTACAGTAAAAACAATAGTAATATGCTATCTAGTTCGTAGCACATAACAAGAAGACATTTTACTTGAAAGTTGTAACTTTCCCTGTTACATGTGATCTATTTATTATCATAACCACTCTCCGTGACCTGACAGCATCGAGACCCTTATACTAATGTTAATAAGATCGTATATATCGCTTTTCCATTTATTTCATATTAAATCTCACTTCGTTTGAAACCCCCTTTCTCGTGTGCATTTGTCTTACCAATCGCAGCAGTTGAATTCGCTTGTTAGTTCTGACAGATTAAACATTTGTCGGTGCCACTCTGTGCTTAGAGTCTATTTCTTCTTGAGGGAAAATTCCACGAACAATCCCATGTGGGCAAAATACAAAGCCGTTTTGTATAGGAAATAGTGTTTTTGTGAGACCTTATCGATGAGGCGTTTGTAACATTTGGAATTATCAAAAGACATGCAAGTATAATTTTTTTACGTTTGATCAAGTCTCCACTTCGTTTTGGCGTTCTGCCTACTTCGGCCCCCGGTAGAAAGGGCCGATTCCACAGCTGAGGAACCAGGAGTGTTGCCACACGCCTGGTAACGTCATAAATAACTGTGCGACCTACATTCGACAAGACATTCTACGAATGAACCTTATGCCACTGAATGACCTGTATTAGCCTGATGCGTTCATCGAAAATTTCCCTTGAATGATTCCTGCATTACTCTGTCCTCCAGCTGATGACGAAAAGATGTGTCTAATTAGAGCTCCTCGAAGAAAAGATCTCCCACGTGCAGAAGACCTCTTCATTCCCAGGCCCAGTCATCTGCTAAACCCGTGAAAATATTCCACCCAGTGTCAAAGATATGTCTCAAGTTATTTCGCTGATCTTCTAGAATCAGCAATGTGTCTAAATAGTGAGCTGAAATAAACTTCTGACCAAAAATCGCTAGGGATAAGATCAGCTGACGGTAACTGTCTGAATATTAACAGCGTGCCAAATATCCAAAGAAAATTTGCGCGCATGCATAGTGTTTAGTGGGTACGTATGCATGGCGTACAATTCGAGGAAGACCTATGATTTGTGACTGAATTTCCTTTGTTACTTTTATTTTTTCATTTATTTAGTATACCTTCCTGCCTTTCAAAAACTAAGCTAGTGCTAGGTGGCTTTATGGGTACATGTGTCTGCAATAGAAGCCGTTTAGGAGAAGGACTGCCATACACATCTACAAGGAATAATGTCTGTTGCGAACCGGATAGCAAACAATAGACGAGCAGATAAACGGGTTGGGGGAAAGTTCTCTCATCTGTAAAAGGGCAATACCGAAGTGCCGAAAAATACACATAGAAGCTCTAACATGGTGAGGTTATAGTCAAATGTAATTACAAAGGAAATCGAGTGATTTGACAGTTACCTTGAACCAAACGAGGTTGCTCTAACCTAAGCTAATAATCAACGTAATACGAAAATGCAGATTCATCAAAGGAAGAAAATATTTAAATAAATCTTCCGAAACAGTTCGTCATAGATGATGGGAACATTTTAGGCACTGCTCAGTGTAGCTTGCGATTGAAAAACGTTAAAACTGGCAAAACGAACGTGAAGGTCACTCCCCGTTGCCACACTGTGGCTCCGTTGCAGAAGTCCTTAACAATGATTGTGTCGGACATAGCACCGCCGGTATCCGACTCATCTGTGTCGGCCATTCGGTAGAGAAATCGCATCTGACAGTCAACCACCTGAAACAGTTGAGGACCAAAACAAACGCAAGCAGAAATAGTTCATGAGTGTGTGCTGTGCCTTCATGGATATTGGCAGCCATTTTGTCTTCAGTACAGTAATTTAGTGACCTGAATAGTCCACAGTTACATACCGTCTTGTGCTCGGACCCCTTACAAATGCAGTGGAGATTATTTTAAATAGAAACTATAGGCAATGCTTTAAGGAATTATACTTACAGTCATAGTACCGTCGGCCATTGTTGTCTTGTTCAGCCTTGCCTTCACTTTATAGTATGGTGGCTTGCAGTCCTGAAGGATAGATCATATACAACGTGAAAGCGCATCGTAAACAGATAAACGAGCTCAAGTGACTCTGCCCCCCATATCAAACGGACGTCGTAGAGGAGAAAAAGCTTTCTTTTGTCTAATTTTGTCTGTGTCTAAATTTGATATTTATACACGTACTCGTTTACGTGAATCACATTTAATTTATACGGCTTCCTTTGTAATCGGTTGCTCATTGGTAGCTTGTAGTCGTAGCCTAAGCAGATAGGCGTAAACAGCAAGGCGTGAACTGAGGAATAATATGAAAGGAAAATACCTTCATTTTAGCCGTTTCGACTGAATCTAGAGTCCACGACGTTTTGTTCTCTTTGATATTTTGGTAATCGATCGCCCTTCTGACGATTTCCTCCGCTTCACTCTGAAATGAACAGACGCATCAACTCAAACGGTAGCAGATTACACTCAAAGTGCATATCTATGATATGAACTAGGCGTATAGTACCATCGAAGTGACTAGCGAAACGTCTATTCGAAACCTTCGACTTGGAGCCGACCCAAGCTACCCGTCATTTCAAGCCTAAATGAAACATACGTGTATTGCCACTTACGATCGAAACGTTTGTGAAGTCCTGACAGCAGTCATATTCGTACGCCTTCGTGCACTGCATCGTTGTCGACTTCACTGAGGATTCTGTTGACGTCGTCATGGTTGACTCACTGCTTACGGCTTGTGTAGCAGCTGTTAATGTGATAATTAGAAAACAAGATGTTTCAGTTTCCTTCGTTAGCATGGAGGGTTGCCATTGTCAATGGGTGAGAACATACATTAGAAACTCGAGTGACTATTTCGTATTCATAATACCAATGCTACTATAGAACCTGTTGAAGTTCTTTCTCGCCTAACATCTTTAAACTATGTGCACTTGAACTATATTATCGAAGCAAACGACCTACTGTAGAAGTTGTTTTTTTGCCAAAAGATAAAAGGCACAGGCCTATTAAACCTAAGTGCATGTTAATGTTAATCAGTATCACAGCCGTAAGAGAACGCTATAGTACGTTGCTCGTAGAGCAGCTGGCCAACATGTCCAAGTAAGCGCGCACAAAGTGGAAAGGAACATTACTCAATCTACGTTGTACTTATAAAATTGTCCTTGTTAATGATTTCCATCAAAGGAATAACAGGGTCAGTTTGAGCACGGACTAAAAATAAGACATAATTTCAGATGACGCTTTGGAGGGAGCGTTCTTTGGAGAATTGTTGAGACGGCACTGGACGTTCTCTGCAGTGGTACGCAGCATTTTATTCGACGGATATTGCCGTCGTTATCCCAGTACGATGGTGTTTTTCTATTCTACGCGATAAAAAATAATCACAAAAAAAAAAAAAACTATTTTACGTAAAGGCAGTTGCACATAAAATAGCTGGATTGGATGATTATGTATCAAATAACTCAGTTGTCTCTTAGCTGTTTTTAGCGTTCATTTTCCTATTGACTGCCATGTACTAAATGAAGCTACTTATGTCTTTCCTTGTCCCCTGCCGTACGTTTGCTGCTCGTAAAGATGCTCATTGTGCGTCACTATCGTATCTCAGTAACATAATTTTGTGACAAAAAAGACTGCACACATGTTGTCATGCATAAACGAAAGGAACACGAATGCAACAATATTACAGGTTAGCGGCAAGCGTTTTTTGAGTTCTAAGGCCGTAGGTAAAAGGAGACGTGCCTGTACTCGCCGTAGTCGGTCCATCCGCAGCAGAAACCAACATCACCGTTGTCATCGTATGAATAGCAAAGCCGAAGATCAAAAGGGTCCTCAAAAAGATAGCGGCATTTACTGTGAAGATGTCCTGGTTTGCCATTGTCAGTGTAGCAGCTAGCGTCTTGCTGTAGTGTATGGCCCGAGTATAAAATCAGCTGGTTAAATAGGTGGATTACCGACAGAGAGCAGTCGCTGCAATGGACACAATTAGAAAATCCAGATACACAGAGTCAGTTTGAAGCCGATGAGTCTTCGAACATACATAGTCTATAATAAAAAATAGGAAATAAATAAAAAATAAGAAAAAAATAATACACTGATAATGCAATAATTCTGAAATGTATGCATACATAAAACCTTAGACAACGATGGGCTCAATTTCGTTTAATGCTTAAATCACTGTTCTCGAATAAAAACTAATGTATGCATATGTGGCTTACAAGTGTTTTTCTAACCAAACTTCAGATCGTATCGATTCTAGATGTAGTGGTCATCCATCTTATCCGCCCATCTACTTAAATATTTTCGAGATAATAGATTTAACAAGTAGATCTCGAGATATCTAACTGACTAGTCTGAGCTGATTTTATGTCCTGCAGTGCAGTCAACATCAGAGGCGCCTTAACCTGCCTTGTATAACGACTTCTTCTTGCCGAGCGAATGCGGGAGGATCGTTCAAAGTTCAAAGACTGTTTGTAAAAATAACAACTTGTTTTCATTGTCATATCGGATACTGAGACTACGCAGACGTCGCTCAACACGTAGAAACAAATGATATTACAAGACGTTCTACATAAATGTAGCACTGTTGCCCACAAAATTGTCGGCTGTGAGATATTTTCTATGTGGACATCGAAATAGCTTGCGAAGCATGTTATCGGTACGCTTATCAAACTCAAACTAGCTGGATCAATGGTATACGAAGATCACTCTTTCCTCTGGAAAATTTCCGAATGTGATAAGGGCATCCTACCTGGGGGCAGCCAGTGACTGCATAGTGTTTCTAAGAACGTGGCAGTTTAGGCTCAAATTTGACTGTGGAGACCAGCCATCTAACGAAACACCTAAGGGCAGCCCCAAACGTAAAGCTCAAAACACTGAGGCATCTGCCTTGACCGAATGACGCAATTAAAAGGTCAACACCTGCCCTACGTCGTTTGTAACGAATGTTTCAGACGGACATAGATAGAAACACTGTTGTCTTGTATTGGGCACGAAAGTGATCTGTTATTAACAATAAAATTACTCAAAAAAACACACAAACATCTAGAACGATGCGTACGATTAGCGCCTATCTCCGCCACAACTCAGAGCGCGATACATTTTTATTGATGATAATACCTAGTAATAGTTCGCTTAGAGAAAAACTGTAGAAATCGTTAAAATTGCTAGTTGTTTCATTGAAGTGTGTGTAAACGCTTTTCGGCTGAGCTCCTCAACCGATTAAAGAGCTTAACGCATTTAGAGAAGGCATGCCTTCTACTTATTTACCAGACCAAATGGCAAGTTGCCAAAATTTGACAATGTTGGAAAAAATCAGCTTTCACAAAATTAACTCTATCTACGAGGCGGTGAAGTCCATGTAGCGCCAATATAAATCAATCACTAGGAAAGACTTGCATCGTCTCGAATAGCGATAGAATTAAGATGCCAGCCACTTAACTCTGGCGAACAATCGAAGAAAGCGAGGCTTTCACTGCAAAAAAAAAACGCCACTGAGCTTGAAACTGTATAGGACGGCATAGCGGCTTAATTACAACGATGTCTGCAACATTGGATCAGACACGTCTCTATTAAAACTCAACTCACATAGAAGCCTTACCATCTTTGATCTATTTTTAAACTGTCCAGCCTTATTGAATTAAGTGGATCAATTACGGTTCCACCAATAAAATCTCGAGATTTAAGATGAATCTGCCTGTTCGATATATCGCTATCACGCCTCATACATTAGCTAGGATCCTAACGAGAAATGAAAGTATAGAAGACGCAAATATCATTTATCTATTGTACATTATCGATGGTTTCCAGTTTGAATCCGACTGGGAAACAATCACAGGGCTGTACCGCCCGACAAACGAAGGAAGCGTGCAAGCGTCGCATGAACGGCGACTCGATGGTATACTCTCACTGCCACCATCTTATTGGCATCGTCAATGATAACGATATCTATTTTTGACTATAACATAGGTTTGCTCTTTCCCCAACTGCTATGCATCTCGTACCATTATCATAGACATTATATATCTATATAACTGTTGCCGTTCCTGTTAAGCGGCGGCGGCGGCAGCGGCGGCGGCTGCCGCCGATCGATGTTGAAAGGATACTAGAGCCAGCAACGGTAGCTATACCAGCAGAATGTTGTATCATCTAAATGGCCACCGCCACCAGCGATCGTCTGAAGCAACGAGTACAGTCGGGCTAGCTATGATCACAGTAGCGCTACAACATCAAGTGAGAACTTTTTATCACACAAATATAGGACGAATTTCACAAACGGGAGATATCAGTCACGCAACAACACCTAGAGAATTCAACAATGGAACTAGTTTATAAACAACAGTAAAAGTCGATGCACGATCGCGACGTACAACTCCTGAGCCAGATTCAAATTGGATGTTTAAACGAGATAACTCTGTAGAATGTCTAATCCGACGTTATGATTCAATGGATGCGGGAGGGAAGCGACCTTTCGATAGAACGAAATCATGATGAGAAATACTTTAATTGTATGTTTTCTGTTATCACGCAGTTGATAGCGTCTCGCCTGTTTAGCGTTCCTTGATCTAATACGAAGCTAGCGCAATACCTGCTATAAGGTCGAAGCACTACTATTTGCGTATAGGTCGCTAACTCCGTTCTCTATTCTAAAAATAAAAAGTGAATTTTCCACTTCCTATTTTGTACAAATGGCCACTTGTCTACCTAACTTAAGCTCGCGCAAACAAGTTGAGGATATAGAATAACGAAGTCGAGCGAGAACAAGTGTGATTTTCCACGATTACGTCTTTCGTCAAGATTTAGTACCTAAGCGTAAAGTAGTTTAAGCAGCGTAAAGTAGTAATCAGCTATAATGGAATTCACGTGCTAAGTAAGGGTAAGCATTCTACGATACCTATTGAATTGAAGATCTGCAAATAGCCTGATGGGGTTCAGTTAATACCGCACCTAAAAAACTGAACCTTAGCAGTTCTGTTAGGAAATGTCAGTGTCGTGATAAATAGCTCTGCAAGCGCGCATACGTAGCCGTAACTATAGTTCCTCGAAAAGAAACATCGGATACAGTTAGAGACGTTCACTTATAGCATCATGTCGGAAGTGAAGTTTGATCGTGTCAGCTTGTGTATCGTCTGACGTGTATCGTCGCCAAAATCTGAGCGCAGCATCCGGATCTTCAAAGAAACAGCATTACGGTCCTGGGACCACTGTTAAAAGCTTGTATCACAGGTGACGTGGAGATTTCACCTATAATATAAAATTATATGGTATTAAACGTGAACGGGTAGAACCAGCATAGGCTGCCGCGCATAACGAACCCAATTTTCTTTTGTATGTTTTTTTTATTTGTAAGTATCTTACGCAACTCTGTGTAAACAAAACTCCTTTCCAACGGTTAAAATAAACCCATGAATGGTCGGCATGCATCCGGTACAACGGATACGCCGCTGATTTATTCCATATATCGGGCACAAAACCCGCAAAAATTCAAAATCGTTTCCACAGAACTCGAGGGCACGGAACCGTTTCGCTTTTTCAAAGCAGTGTTTTTACACGAACTATAATTTATGGCGTATGGGTACACCACAAATTCTTCAACCGTATCAAATAGGCGATACAACTCTATCTGGTAAAACAAAGTGAAATTAATCAATTAGATTGAACTACATTGTATTACCTTTGCCTTTATTGCCATGTGCAATGCCATCAAGCGAAATCTTACTTCTTTAACGGTGATTACGTGTACCGTTTATAAAAAGAACGTTCTCACTTGGATACGATCTTTTTCTGCCTTCCTTCTCATTATTAATGATCAGCACGTTAGTTTCTTTCTCTAGCCTCTTTTTCAAGCATTACAGGAGGCGTATATTATAACTCTGGTGGAAATTTGCACTCAATTCAATATTTGTTTTCGTAATCGCTGCCGCAATCCTTTCAACAAAAAAAAAAAAAAACGACCAGTCAACCAGGGAAACAGCGTTATCCCAGTAGCGCTTCCGCCACGCTTCACCAACTACCACCCGAGTCGAGATGGCGTCGCTGATCTTGATGGTCAGTGGTTATCGAATAAAAAGAGTTTCGCGTGTGCAACGGACAACAACTACGTTCTCGATTACAACTCGCCATTTATCTCGCAGAACAATAAAAACAAATGTGGAAAAACGCCAAGATAAGGCAGCTGCGCTTTTCTCTCTCTGCTGCCCACTGTATTTACCTATAGTTCACTGCATAAAAATGAAAACGTAATTCGTGTACACAAATCACTAACTGAATGTGAATCTTACTACCAGCCATGTTATGAGATGTTAACCATACTAAAATATGGCGTTCCTTTTCTTCTCCCAATAACTTTACAAACAACCAGAAGACTTCGTGCGTCGTGCTGAACGACGCGTGCTCAAGAAAGACGACTCCAGGAAAGGCTACACAACGCACAAATTAGCCTACACAGTTTATGGTAAACAACTATATACGGAATGGGCAAATGAATGCGGTTGGAATTGGTGGCAAATTTGGTCATGACCGTGTGAACGATCAACGCCTAAACCAAGGGTTTCCTAATGCCTTGTTATATTGCTATATTGGTTAACCATATACTGTAGAAGGCAATCATGGGTCCGTATTCCAATAATGGTCGGCAGCGAGTGCCAGACTAATAGATGATCAGCCAGAACAAATGGATCAACACACTTTCTATGCTCCTTCTTGTAGGACATCTCCAATAAGCCTGACCTCTATTTCGATAGTGAACAGTACAGGTCATTGTGACGACAAACAACTTATCCACAAGTCATCTATTCGGATAGCGACTCACATATTGAGATTGATTTATTACTTCGACTAAAATTTGACTTCAGCTAAATCTGACAGTCACATACATAAATAGGTTAAAAAAAAAAGTATTTGTAAGTTCATTAGGTTACACGCTATGTACGAACGATGCTGGTTACGATTCTGCTTCTCGTACTAGGCTTGGATGTACTTGCAGATTGGTTGTGGAGTTCTTGATTTATCAATAGCCTAAATTTCAACTAGTTTTGATGTGTGACACAGAAACCCGTTTCTACAGCAACCCAATAAAGCAAGATATTTTGGGGTTCAGAGTCGGAGCTAATTTCACTGGTCAGGGATCTATCATATAAGTGAGAACTAGGCATAGCGATCAATGTATGCATTATTGTTGTTAAATCAGGGAAATGAACAGTTACCTTTTATAGGATCAAATATAATATATTATTACTCGCAAGTTTGAGTCCAGACATTTACCCGAACTACGTAAGCGAATTAGAGAAACATAATCTAGAGAAAGAACCATGAATTCGTTTGAAACATAACACTGCGCTCGGCGTTTCTTTAAGAAACATCCATGAACTCTACAGTGTCAAGGCCCGTCTGTTCACCATTGTTTGGACCTTGGACGTCACAATCTTTACCTCAATATTGCCTAACATCGCTATATATTCCTGCCTCTCGGAGAACATAGCTGCACCTCTTTTATATATATATATAAGACATCTTAATTTAAATGGCTGAAGTTCCCCATCGATTGGGGATTGCCGTCCTGCCAATTTCATTCTGTAGAGAGGCATGTTTGAAATATTTACTTTTCAAATGAAATGATCATTTTGCATTTATTTGAGGTCTGCTTTGTGTCGCTATTCCCTTTTTTTCGAGCCGTAGACGACAACCACGACTTGCCTTTTTTTCTTTTCGGTCGAACTTTTTAGGCGGTGTCAGGATTTCTCTAGGATACTGTTCTTTTTTCCAAGCCTCCTTGCCATGGCTGCGATGGCGCGAGCAAGGGAGGTCGATAAGCCTCCCCCAGTTCTTGTTTCGGCTGGTGTTGTTTCGTAATTGAAGGTTCTTTTTTTGCAGGCTGTTTTACTCTGTGCATGGGCTCTTCCAATCAACCGACATGTTCGGCCTATAGATTCATCAATTCTACCAGCTATTGTTAGCATGACATTTAAATAGGTGATCTGATTGGGCCCAACGTTTCGATTTGTAAGGTGGCTGAGCAAATTTCAACGCCTAAGAAATAGCTCGTCTAGCGCGATGGGAAACTTAACCGAGATGACCCTGGCCTTGTGACCCGGTGGCACGAGCAGTCTAAACAGTCTAAAGTACTAGTAACTGAAAAGTTTGAGGAACAGGTAAGAGAAAAGTGGCGGGTTCGTCGATAGTGGTTTGGCCGAGCCCAAATCTCACTGGCCCATGCTGGATAGATCTTGCTCTTCTACTAGTGCATGATAATACCTAAATTGTATTAGTCAAACCCTCTTCAAAATCAGAATAAATTTCCAACTCACGCAGCCTAACCCTTATCACCAAAGATAAGGGACAGCTTGTGGATACTGGCATCCAACAGTAATGGAGATAATTTGCCTCTACAAATTACAGCCATCCGAAGATGGCAAAGGCTGACAAAATTTAAAACCCGCTCGGATGATCATGATCCAACAAGTCCACAGCTTTCGTAGATTGAGATTGGCAAGAATAAAAACGCTACATAAGACCTAGACTAAGGGGCGATAAGAAACACCAGTCGCAGAAACGATGGTCCCAATTTTGCATCAATTCAACAACTAGGTTGGGCTTCAAAATTTGGCCGATTTAAATACCCAAATAAACTTTCAACAATGGTACGCTAAAAATATCTGAATATAGAACAGACGTGAAAACGACAAAAGATAAAGTGATTCACAATCCCTGCAAAAGGCATCTTGATTGTAAAATTTCTGAGGTGAAGTTTTTAAGAAATACTTATTAGCCACTAGATACTAAAAACACAGTAATATATCAGAGTTGTGAAAGTAGACCATTAATAACCAGCCGACAGTTTTCGAAAAGATGCTGTTTCAGATCTTCAAAGCAATGAAGTACACAAACTTCGCAGAACTATATCCTCGGACAAGCCATAGTGTTGGGCTGTCAAGCACTGACTTGAAGGAGTAATGGAAATTATATATCCGAACGAAAGGAAAAAGCGGAAGCGTTAAGCAATACGCGAGAAAAATAAGCTTAACACGGTACTATTAAGCTCACAGCTATAGTTCATTGATAAGTTTTAAAGAAGTGCGAACTAAAACAGCATTGAATCTCGAGCGAGTCTAGGATGTATTCTTTCTACCAGAGAAATGCCCATCTCGTCTTGAAATATGGCTCTGGGTAGCGCCTGGGTTGAAACTTGTCTATTCTACTAAGCTTTTGGAAATACTACGTTAACGAACGAATAAGTACGTTTTGCCATACAGTTTATGCAAGCAACACGACATAATTATATATGCACTGTCGTAACACGATAATGTGCTAACTGGCAACCACGTGTGCCATATGATTGAGTACCACCGTCTCTATTTTTTTTAGCCAAAATCTGTTTCACCCGACTGAGCGATAACATACACCGTATCGTTTAGCATGGTTCACGGGTACCAGAAGCATTTTACGGGAGACGGGACATTCTTTGAGGCTCAGATGTAGTTTTTGAAGCGAACGGCAGCTGTTTCGTTCGAACGATACAATTACACCATCATATAATGGCTAGGAAAAAAGCAAAATGACAATAGGTTTTTGGCCAATACGATGAGTTCACCCTGGTGACCAATACTAATTTTGCACGTAACTGCATGTATACGTAAACGAACAACTATGCATCACAAGATCTAGCTAGCATTGCTACAAACGGGTGCAATCTGATCGCCGCAAGCCGATGATAAGGTGACCTAGCCATCAGCTGGTGACAGCAAGAAGGGTTTCGCGATTGGGTGCCGTGCACCATGGGTAGCACCACTGCGAAAGAGACAGAACGAGTTTTCCACAATAAACTGATTGAGGCGCGCAAAAAATTCCTAGGTCAACGAAACAGACCACGTTTTCTTGATTGTGAATGTCAAGCCCCCAAAAAACCCGCTCAGGGCGGTGAAAGTATTAGAGATTATGGCTTGACTTTGCTCGATGTTTCATAGTGGTCCTGCACCAACCAAGAGACGAAAGTATATGTAACGGGGGTTGAATTAATGATTTTTAGCTTTCGCAGTCTGTAAGGCGGGCCTTTAAGCCGGACGCGATCACTGAGATAACGTTTTATAGATATCTACAAAAAATTAAACTACTGCAAAAATTTATTTTCGATTGTTTCGGTTCAACCGTAAGGTGTTGACGTATTCGTCAAGAGCTTGAACAGTTATTGACCGTATTTATGCATGTTTAACGGAAACTATCCATGTCCCTAACTCGTCGACGGGCGGAGGAGCAGGAACGTGTGTCCGGTTTTTTTTAATAGGCGGTGATAAGAGGCGAGTCATGTCAGGCCCAGAAACTTAGTCTAATCTGCCTCAGTGTAACAGTTTGAACGATTCAATCCGGAACGTATTTATAGCAGATGTGGTGACACGCACAACGATGTCGCCAATCGCAATCTGCGTTTGCAATGGCGAAGTCGCGTGCTTCAATGAACAGTGTTCCCGAAGGGTGAAGGGATAAACTGGGTGGGTGCAATGATGGTGCAAAGACGGAGATAGAGAAATCGACGTTGAAAATTTGAGTACGAACGGACACACATAGATCAGTAATAGCCAGCTCATCTCCCCTAACTGCTGTGATATGTTCAAAGCAATGATATCAAATGAGACAAATGCAATATAAAATTCAAAAGGGATAGCTGATACTCTCGTGAGCGCCACCGGCTTCATTTTTGTTAACGCTTCGATTACGCTTGTTACAGTGGTTTGTCAGACGGCGCGCTGGCCTTATCAGCTAAAGTAACACGCTTCGCCAAAACGAAGACACCCCCTAATCTTCCTTGCAAGCGTTAACGTGCCGTAAGGACGTTTGCGCTAGCTACGTGCACCGACACACGGTTATTTCCATTCAGTTTTTCAAAGCGACAGTGGCGTACGATGCGAGAACAATCGAGCGCTCAGTAGTCTCAGCTAAATTGTTCCGAACGAAATGACGCTATGCTTGCCTGACAGTTCACCCGGCCGAGACGGGCGTGGAGCGAGCAAGGGAGAGTACAAATCGAATAGGTGACAGCATCTGTGCATAGTGTTCGATTTAGGATTAATTTTTATTCTGTACGACGCCGACACTGGCTGATCGAACTAGTTATACAAATATGAACACGATCACGAAGGTGCGCCTAAAACACGTTCAAGAGGTCCATGAGTACAACAACGGCGATGCTTTCGGTCTGTCTGAATCGGTCAACTAGGCGAGCGGCTGAAGAACTGATGGGCCGATTACAAATGGCACACAACAGTTTACTATGTATCCAACGGCTATACAAACCTTCTGTCAAGTGTTACAAGTGCTCATCAAAAAACCGTCCGTTTAGAGCCTTATTCTGGAACAGATATTTGTCCTTAACCCAAATCGAGCCGACAGCCTAAAGTGTCATAGAAGGCAATTGTTCTTGTCGCCCGAATGCTCTACATGTTGGAGGAGACGGCTAGCTATCGCGAGATCAATGATAATTGCGTTATAGTGATTTATGCAAGTCCGTTAGAATGCATTCCCTATTGAGGTATCCACTGTCTGTTTTCGGAACGGGGCCGGTGTACTTTTAAGTTGGGTGCTAGTTACTTAAGGGAAGTTGTTGGAGCGTGTCATAGTGAAGATTTCCTAGGCAAATCGAGCATGTGCAAAATAATCACTTGGTTTCTGCGTGGTTCTAATTAATGAGCTGTAAAATCGACTAAAAACTGATCGCCTAGTTGTTCGCTGATACTCAATAATTCGTTTTATCTTTTGAATATTTCAACAATATTATTCAAGAACTTGATCCTATAGCATAGGACGTAACACGTACATTTTCGGAAAGAGGAAAGGATCCTCTTTTTCTCGTCTGACACAGACACCATCATAATAAATATTGCGTGCACTACTACTATATTCTCTCGGCGCAAAACTTAGTGGATTTTGAACCCTGTATTGCGATGGAGTGACCGAGGGGTTCGGTGCATACTTACAAACGTCACAGGTGGACAAAAATATAACGGCAAGATTATTTCTCCATCCACCTGCCCCGCTCCAACCATCGTGTATATTTCACACGCTGGTAGGGACAGTGAAACAAAAAAAATTCGGACCTATATGCTTCATATAATCCAGACAAGACTACTCGTTGCTTCGATAACAAGGAGGCCCAGAAACCCGGCTGGGCCAAAGTAATCCAAGGTCAGGGACACCGCCGCTCACACCACCAGTAGACATAGCAGTTACGGTGTGGCTGTTGTGCGCTACATACCATTGCTACTAAATCGCAACGTTAGGCGCAAAGGCGCTAAATATACCCGCTAACCACACCCAATAAACACAAGTCATCATCGTTGTATAATCTTCGGGTAGGTCTAGCGTAATGTGTTGAATATGCAACGGAATAACAAGGGAGATGATTGTATTGCATAAATGCGTACGTTGTGATTGTAGAAGATCCGTGTTGGTTAGCAAAGAACAAACCTGATTCAGTTTGACCTGAGCACTTACGTGTATCAGCGATCGGACGGAGAAGTCCTTCGAATCAACTAGTCGGGTTAATACAGGAGAACTAAATATGACATATTAATAACGTTTTCGTACTTCTTTCTAACAAATTGAAATATCAAATTTAACAGATGTCTCAAACAGAGGCGTGGGAGCAACTTGTCTTTAGCTCTGCATCCGCAGTGGCCAATCCACCTTTTGCGGTCAAATGTCAAGATTCGCCGAATCAGTCGTGATACGAAAATAAGGCCAAGGACATCATTTCATTGTTCTAGCGCGCCTTCTAGTTTCAACTATGCGATATTGTGACCAGGAAGACTAAAATCAATGTACGTCCGCGTCTGAAAAGGTCTCCATAATCACTCTATAATAATGGTTGGTCTAGGAGAAAAAAAAAAACGTTCTGTGGCTCCGATGATGTTATAAGCTGATCGTCAATATAATTGCGTATATTATATCAGTAATTGATTTATTGTAGGGGTAATCATAAATGCTACTCTGCGTTCATTTTCTCGTGCTTACGTACACCCCTGTTGTTCTCTGTGGCAGATATTTCTGACCTGTATAATGATGTTTGATTGATTCGGGAAAAACCCGAAGTAATAATGCACGATACAACCGCCGCGAACACACGTTTTGCTGGGTCACATTATGCTATATACAGAATTGATGCATCTGACATTTGCCAACGATGACAATACCGTCATTGACGTAAATTGAAACTACTGCTAACCGAATCTACAACAGCAAAACAACCGCAACAGTCGATTTCTTCTTTCGATCTAAATCGAAAGTACTCACGAAGCCTCTAGATGCAACCACTTTATTATAGTCACCCCAAGAACTAAGTTTCTTACGCTTATCGGTATTAAGTCTAACTAATGCGGCCCGGAGATAATACGAATAGGTAGTGGTAGTCACCACAATAAGAAAAGTATACAATGAAGTTAAACATGATTTACATTGGATAATGCTTCATAATAAGATAAAGGAAATGTAAATATTCAGCGGGACACAGGTTATCGAGTCAGCATGTGACGTTTGTTAGCAGCAGGGCCGCCCAGATCTTATTTGTCGTCCGGAGCCATGGTTCGGTTACTTCTACTGCATGTACTCATGCACGTAGAACGAAGGTTTGCATGTAAACTAGTGAATAATTTTTATAATGCATGGCAAATTCAATCATCTGAAGCCGACGCAGGCTTCAAAACAATGCGGGGAACAAAAAAAAAGGATAGGGTAAAAGTACACTGCCACGTTTTGCATCCGCATCAAATACGTTTGGTTCCGAAGGTACATACGACAAAGGTAATCCTTAGTTGCATAGGGCCGAAATGGAAGGAGTTGACATCAATAGTTGCAACAAATTACCCGTCTGACCATGATAAAATAACAGTATCGTTCAGATCGTTCTGTAAAAAATTGGTTGAATACTAAAAAAAGCTTTATAGGAGAGTATTTTGTTTGAAAATAATTTCACTTGACCACTAATTCAATACACAAACGTGTAAGTCAATACAAAACAAAAAAACTTATAGCAAAGAAGACTTCCCCCCAAAGCCTGTTTAAGTCTTCGACCGAAACGAATCCATTACCTCAAGATTAGCACTATTTAGAAAGTCTCCGTCCATTTACTCGTTCATTCTATCGGCCTATTGCAAACGGAAAATATATTAAGTGACTAATTAAATGTGCACTAACCCTTTTCAAACGTCACTCCTAAGCCTCGCTCACGTTAAAGTTGAACCCGCTCTGCGTTTCGCGCCTATCAACACAATAAGTGTTACGATATAAGGACAAGAAGAAGATCTGCAATCTCAGTTACCCCATGCCACTACTAATCCTGATCTGGAGAGCTGAGGAGGTGAACAAGCGACCCCCGCCTGCTGTTACTGTACGTTCAAGACAAGACCGAAATGAAGAATAATTTGTTAAGCCTGGCCACGATCACCATTACGGCCTCTGTCTATCTATTATTGATGAACAATACACCACTTCCATCATGCACTGAGCAAATGGTATCGCGCACGAAGGCGAGCAGTGGTAGAAATCGGTAAGAGATGGCCTGCTTCCAGTCTTGTTTATGGGTTCCCCTTACTTCTGCTGCTGCTGTTGCTCCGACGACTAGCAAGTTATGGCTCGTCGTCGATTGTTGTTAGCATGAAAGGGGCTAACAGGCTACCTCGATTATGAGAGAGACCGGACAATCAGAGCTGATCGGACTGATTCTGCAAATTCATTTGATATTAAATACGGACTCATATGAAGAAATGAACTATCGCTCCATAGGTTTTGCAAACGGTTATGTAAGATACATAAAGAAGAAACGGAACAGGACGCATGAAGTTGTGGGCCTCCGTATGTATATGTATGGATTAGAATTTAATCTCCCTTCTTGTAACAACCGATTCTAATAACTGGACAGGGCCAATGTGGTCGTTCGTCAATTAAACAACAGTTTTTTACTATCAACATGAGCAGAAATTTCAAGAAATGGTTAGACAAGGAGAACTGCACAGGACAAATCGAACCTCCATGGAGGTCAAGGCCGTTGACATGCGAGTGTATAAAAGTGATCAGAACGGGCTTGTTATCAGTTACTGCTGACAGTAACAAGTACCCCGTACTATAGCTTTTTGGATTAATCATTTTACTACAATTGCTTATTCTTAGCAGGTCATTGTTACTTCCGCGTATCCGTCTCCGCACATGAAGCTCCATAATAACGCGCCCAAGAGATATTTTATTAACTAGTTATGGTTATCCAAGGAAGTTTACAGCGAATGGTAAATCTCTTGGGTCATGCACCTAGTTTCTAGTGATATATTGGACCTTAATGAGCAAGGGAATTCATTCTAATATACCAAAAACAGTTAGGGTTATAACATGGTGAAAATTATTGTGTATTCAATTCTAGGTACTTGTGTCGTTATTGTTGTATAAAAGCGGGTGTAGAA
>NW_019213830.1:83691-128611 GCF_002532875.2 Varroa jacobsoni | reverse complement strand
AATGGCTATTTAGACGTCAAATTATCCGTGCAATATGTGCAGGCAATGTATGGCAATAAACTTTTGTTTATCATGAGAACTCATGACAAGTCAACTATACAGTCGCATATCATGAAAGATAAACACGAAAAGGATAGTTGAAGCTTTTCTGTGAAGTGTTTAAATGTTTTTACCGCTTCTTCTAAGTGTAACTTCTTATCGTCCCCACGAAGGCCACACTTTATTGTTTTAGCACTTTCCCTATCAGACATTAGGTGGCAGTTCAGAGTTTGTAAGAGCGTGGGTTTGTGCATGCCGTGTGCGTACTTACCTAAGTGGCCATCTCCCCACAAGGGGAAAATCTAGTCATATGTAGACGCTATTTCTTACTCTGGACCTGCTTCTCGCCAGAAGATGCCAGATATAATGCCAGCAGTGAAGAGCAACATGTAATAGTATAGCATTTCATTACAGCGGCCTACCGGGATATGGTATAGGCCACACTGATCGACCTATTACGAAATGTTTTTCTGTTCTATTCTCGAAAGATCTAGAAACTGAAGCTGCTGCTGCTGGGACAAATGAATCATAAATCATGACCACAGTGCTATATGTTCATGAGAATTATAAAAATCAAAAAGAAAAGTGAACGCTCTCTTTCCGCATACTAGAATATGCAGCTTGCTACAGTCGACACGTATAGTAGAATTGGTCTACCTTTAGGCTGCATATTTTATGGCCTTAATTATCCATCTTTTACTTTGCCTAACGTAAATACACAACGTTTTATTTTGGTAGAGCTGATTCTTAATGTAATACTAAAAACTGGTCATTATATACGATTACGACCAAGGTAAATAAAATGATTAATCAAGACTCAAGGATTAAATTCACTGAGAAGTTAGGCGGATCTTGTGATTCGAGTTGCCAACGAACAATTCACTGCTCTAGTCAACAAATTTGAGCAACTGGTGGGTTGCCTGTGGTAACATCTGACGCCAACCCACTACTAGCCTCTCTTCCGTCGTATTGCGTAGCTACGCGGTTTGGCGTTACTTGAGGAGACTTCAGCAGTACGCAGGCTCAAGATCAGTCGTTTCGTAGCTTCAGGCTCATAGGCGAGCGTTGCGAAATTGGCAAATCGAGCGACGCTTGGTCGTTAAGTAGGCAGAATTCGTTTGGCACCAGATTCTTTCCCAGACGAGAATGGCTGGCGCATTCAGACCGTACGCGTCTGATACGAGAGATCGCCAGGCAAGACCCTTTTTACGACCGGTTGTGATCGTCTAGGAATTTGTCGAATAAAGAATGGATCTAATAAATAGCAATCAATTGGTGTGCTTGAAACACATTTTTCACCGTTTATCCGGGATACGGTTTAATTTGTGTTCATGAGCAAAAGTTCTTTATCTAGTCAGATTATTATTCTGAAAACGTTCGGTATCATTGTTCTAACCAATCGATTGTCGGCAAACTCCGAAGTGTCTTTGTACATGGTAATTCTCTGAAAAAATATCGGATTAAGTCTGGAGGCGTTAGTTATTTCAAAATGTGTTATATTTATATAACACAAGATATTAAGCATTTTTTTTTGTCATTTTCTTTATGATAATAATCAGTATAGGACACATACTGAAACCCAGCTATAATTAAAAATGTAACAGTCTATTTAAACGGTGCCATTAGAGGTATAATAACGATCCTTACTATGTGCTGATATCTATACGCGCACCCAAAAACTGAAGTTGCATAGTTAGAACATGCATTTCAGTACTTCAGACAGATTCTGTTATAGCTATTTGTTTACATCGATTTCTGTTCATGAACGAATCGGCGGCCAGATTCAGGACAATCCATGACGCTGACTGGGAGACAGAAACGGACGTGGCGTTTTTTTTTGAAATCGTACGAGTTTTCAGAGAGATCTTAACGGTTCTCGCGTTTATTCTATTCCCTGAACAACACTGCTGAAGGATTTCAGCGTGAAACGAGCACAGACCGGTTGCCTCGATGTTTAAGAGAACTTCGTATTGTCCTGCTAAAAAAAAGAAGGCTACTTTTACGTCTACGTATTCATATTGAAGAGTAATTTTTTCAAACGTTCAAGTATATTTAACGATAAAGTTAGAAACTAAGTACTGTTACCCTTCAAATTTTTCGATCAGAACTTGACAACTTATGTGGCTAACTGAAATCGAGAGCAGCTGTTCCAGTTCATACAGAAGTAGACAACATAGGAAAACACCGACTTTTATTTTACGAGATCGCATCTCAAGAGTTTTCCTATGAAGACCTGTCATTGAACATCTAAATACCTTCACAATTAATTTCAAGTAATGGTTTGTACAATTTGTCCCATTAAGTCTGTTTCAGATGGGGGGCAACCCAGGCAAGGTTGTACAGTTTTATAAGCCATCCCAAAAAGTCGTGTTTTTTTATTTGTGAATCTTATATTCCGTATGATTTCGTGTCGTAACAGCAAAGGTTCCAAAGACACACATTTATTCAGTGCTAGTCCTTCGTTCCCTCATAGGTACTATGTATTCCTTCGTGTGGTGCATTTTTTGGGCACAGCCTCCGACATCCAAAAAGAACTACGTACAGATCGATATGAAAGATATTACTATTATTAGTATTAATCTACGGTCGCAAACGGGTATGCTGAAAAGATCGCAAGGAAGCTGAACCCTCTATGACTTGTGAGGACTAAAAGCATTGAGCACATACCGCAGACATACGTATAAAGTATAACTGGAGTCGATTATATAGGCGCCTACGAGGCAGGCAGTGAAAGACAAGTACAGATCGACTCCAATGCACAAGCTGGAAGAGTGATTCATACTATCACAATATCGGGGCAAGCTTCCATATAGACAAGCTGTAGATCTCCTCTTCAAGGTCACTGAAAATGGTTTGTCAAATGGATAGTCTGCTCACTACCCAATTTCCTATCGATCGAAGCAAGCCTTGCTACCTATGAAAGTGAATGGAGTTGTACTGCAAAAGTTTGTCGATAATTTTCAATTACATGCTAGGTGCTATGCTCGATATGACAAGCCCCTGGTTCGTAGGAAATTTGGTTTTTAAAAAGATTGTCCAGCAGCTACCTCCTGCTGCATCTTCTCTTCGACATGTTCCGCCTACTCTATATGCAGTCCATATACACCGGTTCCATGGTGACCGAAGCTATTTTGAAACGCTAGTGTATGCCTGGACGTTCAAGTGGCTTTCATTGTGTGTGCTCTCATTACGTGTCTATGCTATATTTATATGAGCGCATCACGCCACACAACTGAGGTATCTATTAATGAAATAGCAGACCTGCAACGAGAACTCTAGCCCTAATCGAGGAAGACTTATCAACGATTTGAATTTAATAAAAACGAAACCGTAAAAGCGACGTTCTACTGTAATATTAATATTAACTTGAACTTGTCCTCCACTCCAACACGGTCAATAGTACGCGGATAAGCGTGCCTGGATGCTGAATGACAAAGGAAGGTCAACATACGTTCGAGTGATTTGATCCCAATGCGAACAGTGCGATTAAATGTCGTCATGCAACGATATCGTACACGTACCTTGTCATAAATATTTGCCGCGCGCAACCTACAACAATCATTAAATAAAAGGATGTTTTATACTTCGGCTATCATTGGACGGACGCCCGTAGAAGTTTCGGCCAGGAAAAGGCGTATCGTCATTTTCATTTAGGCTCACTGGTAGAACAATAGACTATGAAATAGCACACACTACTACTTGGCAGATCCCGTTCGTTGTTGCTCGCGAAAAATAATTAACTTTATCTATTATACTTACGGTTTCTGCTCAACAGCTCGTATGCCGATACAGTATTCGGTTGCCTTTCACAACGACGAGTTCGGTAATTGATTTCACTAGCATCTAATTGTTTTCTATAACGAACATATTGATTTGCTCTGTCGTTAAATGTATGATAAGTGTATATAAGCTGGACAAGGTCACTGCAACAGCAATCAATTCGATAGCTGGCGAACTTCAGTTGGTCCACAAAGTTACCAACGGTCGGTACACTTTTCGGCGTACGTTAGGAAGTTTTTACTTTGCGTGATAGTTACAGCCGGAGCTCTTTCCACGCTAATCTACCTTAGACACGGCCTTGCCCACCAGAGGTTGAGGGTCGCCTGAAATCCCTCACCCAAACCAGCTACCGGAACTCCCCTGTCCATGTGAGCCCTCTTATCCGTACGCAACGAATGCTAGTGAGAGGTTACACCTAGCGCTCAATTTTTGCGCGAGTTCCTGAATGGCTAATCCGCGTACGGTAGCTGCCCCGTAGACGCTTCGGTACCTGGGGCTAACGTTCAGGTATGAACGAACCATCACCATCAAGTGACGGCTACATTAGAGAATGCATAATTCACTAGCACTCACTGCGGCAGAGCAGAAGAGTACTCAGGGATTCTCCCTTTATATGGTATGAGTCGAATGTACCTGCCATGCGCATCTCGCAGCCTAGGATTTGACTTTGAGCAGATACGTATCTCTTTGGCAGGTCAAAACAGACTCCCTCTAGTAAACGCCAGCGAGAATACCGCATCCAGAGCTCACGGTACCAGAAAGAATCGTCCTTAGAGAGTACTTTAGCAACTCGGGCGAAGAATCACTTATCCACTCAGATGCACAGTACGCAAAATTGGAGCAGAGCGTCGAGGATTTTGTAATAGAGCCCTTCAGGGACCTCGACTGTTACCAGATCGGCATCGGCAAGTTAACGAAGTGCTTCTCGAGCTGTTAGTATCAGTGTGTCTGGTGTACTTGACATATGAGACAAAAAAAAGTTTTTCGAACTGCGATCTACAATAGTCACGGCGTGTTTCAGTCTCTATGTAATAATACATTCAATTGTATATGTAATAATACATTCAATTGTAGGCTTGCTTCAATTTTTCAATTAGCATATGCAAGTTACTTAGTTTAATCGTTATTTGCTTTTGCTTCCACTTATAAATAAAGTGGCAAATGTCACTCTGGGCAGGACATCTGGGTCTGTGCAATGCACGTCCACCTGTGGACAAAAACTTAGCCAAAATTTATCTTCCAGAATGATTTACTATTCAATACGCAGTTGTACGACGCATTTGAAATTGAAACTCGTAGCTTAAAATTAAAATTAAAGACGCTTAGACCTGTGATAGTATAACACGATTGTGTAAAATGCGTGACCTGTACAATCGTGTTATAAAATAAAAGAGGCGTCTGTATCATTTGCGATTCATCATATACGTTCATTCATAATGCATCTGTGTGCCAATGGCTGTTTACCATAGTAATGCCCAGCATCGTAACGAATCGGCAGTTCCATGATGAAAATCTTTTTGGGCACCCGTCAAAAATGGGACCTTCAACAGGACTCTTGTATGTCCTACAAAAAAAAGCAGTATGCTTCTCTAAGGCCGTGCGAATTAAGTCTGGGACCTTTTCGGTCAGGTCGCTGTTGGAACTATGGTCAATTAGTCGCATCATTCTGTCTGACCCAGCGGCATGTGATTGTGCCACTGCCCCCAGCTGATGACTTGGCGTGTCTCATTTCAGTTAATACACGATTATCTTCTCAGACCCAATTGTGAAGATTGTACTGCAGCAGTTTGTGTTTTGAATTTTACTGCCTGATGAGAGTTTCGAATTGTTGCCGTTTGGGACACAGCTGCTGGACTTAATGATTGTTTCACAGAGCGTGGAAACTCGATTCCACTAACAGATTTCTCCTGCTTCGTTTAAAGTATTTGTGTTTAAGTTTAAGTTTAAGTTTAAAATTCCCGGTGTTGAACCATTGTATAGCTTGCCAAAAAAAAAAAAACTAAATGTGTAAGTGGAGTGAACTTAACAATTCAGTATTGCTTCAATGGACCAGGTCAAACATATAATACGGGATATCGATACCTTCAATCTAGTGACGATCCCGTTTCACACAGGTTAACCTTTGCCGACGTACACAGTTAGATCTGCATCCGGAAAAATCGAGCTCTTCTATTTTGGTAGTTAGATTAATATCTAAATAGTGTATCTATTCCGTAGGTATAGAACGGAGGCCGTACGTATTATAAAAACACTTTTGTTTGCTTTGGCTGTGAAGGACCAGCGGACCAAATGACTACGTGAGCCTTTCATATGTCGATCTATTACGACGTCCTATTGAGCACGCACTACTCCGTATATATTGGCAACTGGTTCTGGCGTATGTCTGTGACCCCGATGGCGAGCCTAGTATAAAATTACTGCAACCGTTTCATATTAGGGATCCACGATTTGTAGCGATTGCATTAGAGATACGAGGAAAAAGTTCGATGTTTCCAATTGGGTGGAACCAATTCGCTGGTAGAACCCAAATTTCAACTTGATCATTATGAATGAAAAGCACATATTGTAGACAGGCATCGAATGAAATCACTGTAAATAACGTCTAGTCAGTATCGGCTATGTTTAGGGGGATCTGCATCAGTTGTGGGCTGCGTTTACTTTTCAGTTGAAGCCAGTCGATAACAGTTAAGAGGCTGATAACACGCAGATTCGAATAGGTGACACCATATATTGATCGAAGGTTATCCATATTTCATATACGATAGTTTTCATATCACACTGGGACTGCAACATCCATTCAAATTTAAATCTACGTACTAGAACCATAAACTTAGAGCACAATTGGAATCGTAGGTAACTGATGTTTTTTCGCTTGTGGGAAAGGGCTCAATTTTTCGAAAAAAAAAAAAAAAAAAACGAAAAAAAATGTATTAATGCGAGATATACGCTCCTATAAAGTCATTTGAAATATTAAATATCGTAAATTTATTATCTATAATTTTCGCACAAACGGTCAGCATATAACTTGTGTTGAATAGATGTACCCTTAAATAGCAGAGTCTGAAATATATAGCACACCAATATGACTGCACTGATGGGCACCACTTTTTAGTACTTTGTTATGAAGTAGCTAGATACGCATATTAGCTTGTATTTATCCCTTATTGTATCTCAACAACTGTATAATATACAGACTCCGTGCACGGACATTGTTTCCAAAAGCAAATAAAATTGTTAAAAGTATACAAAAGGGGGCCTTCTATACAAGCTTCAGTGACGCTGATTCGCAGATACTGATGCAGTTGCGCCTGTCCCTTACTGGTGTGCTCGCAAAGCGTCGGAGCGTTCGGGCTTTGGACTAAGACATGAGAGTGGCTACTCTGAGATATATAATTTCTAATATATATTCTATAGCCGTTGCTTGAACTCGGCTGATTAACAGAAAACACTCGAGTGTTTTTTGATGACATCTGCCTATGCAGACCTGTGTTCTTATATCAATATAATTAACTATTTTATTGACTATAATGTAGATGCTTGTTGTTTCAACTCAATACTTTTTGTATACAAAAACACGTTAGTACTTTTTACATCTTTGTTGTATGTGCCTCAAGAAGTTTTAAGTATTCCAAATAGAGTGCACATGTCGATTCGAGAGAAAAGATGATCTCTTAAAGTATTGCCGTTCACTGAACGTGCGCCTTGTCCTGCGAAGATTGAGTTTTACCGATTAAAAATCTCTAATAATATGAATGTGTGACTAAATATTATAGAAATTATATATTTCTATAATTTTTTTTTTGCATTTGGAAAATCTACAAGCGTTTCATGTGTGTCTGCATTATTAGGTACGCGGAACCTCATATATGAAAGCTAACTCTTTTAGTCCTCTTTCGTGTTGCCTCTTCTCAGACGAATCCCACCATTGGAGCTTATGTTCATTATTGATTATCCAGTCATGATTGTTGTATAGCATTTACATAGGCAGCAATATCTAAACGATATGATCTAGTAAAATTGAGTATTATGGTATGTTTAAAGAACATGGCGAAAGTAATTCGTTTTGATGCAACCCAATACAAATTAATTAAAACATATGTCATTTCCTTACGGCCATCATAATCTGTCGGCCAAGCATGGCAAAATAAATTCAAACAAGTTTATTTTCAACTTGAAACACAATTATACATTGAAGGGTTAGTTGAAAGCGGACCTACAAACTGAGGTCTGTGCCTCAACCAGTCGTTACAAATGTATCTAGTCAATTGCACTATCCTGATATGCTTTCTCAATGGAAATGATGTCACCAGGCAAAGTATTGCTGGTTATCGATAATTTCTGCGATAAATTACAGACACTGACGGCCGAACGTTCCCTTGGACGATGTGAACGTACCTTTTTCTGAGTTCGTTCCCCATGGTCCTGAGTTATAACATACATCTCGAGAGAAAGACCGCCTAAAGTAAATAATCACATAACGGATATGCTCATTATACTATTTTACATAAGTTCTTCTCAGTTTAGAGTAAATCACTGTAGTCGGTATCGTGTGTAAAGGGAAAAGCCCAAAGCTACTGATAGAAAACGCTGCAACATAAAGTTCTTGTTAATAAAGATGAATAGCTTCTTATAACTACGACCTTCCTTTAACAGGAGTGTGATCTAAGTCAAGTAGCTAAACAGTCGTCGTAAAATTTTTTTGGCCAACTCACATGGTGGGCAAACATCAGGCTTGTCCATCTTCCGCAAAATAGTTAGTCCTGCTACAGATTTATTTTAAGGCTCTAAGAGGTTACATCCGCGTCTGATGAAAGCTACAAAACCACACTTTTTATATCGAAACAGAATAATCCAAATAAAACGCGTAATTTCCCTAACACTGTGATAACACAGCGCTGATTTCGAAACCAGGAGGCTCTTTGCCTACTACCAATTACGTCGCCTAAGACTGCAGTGGGGATAATTATGAGAAAAAAAATATCGCTGATCCCGGAGATGTTAGTTAACTTTCATCGCTGAAAAGCTGTGATACCTCTCTGGCTGGTCTCTGCCATATTACGCCTGCCTGCCTGACGGCCACAAGCTCACAATCCGTCACAATTCACCTTCGCAGGGGATCACATCCGCCGTTTCAACTGATTGTAGCCTAAACGGAGGAGTATTAATGTACCATGAGTTAGAACTACAAGCTATGGTGTTTGCAGCTACTGCCAGATATCGATAACATGACCGGTTCGTGTATGGCGCTGCAGGCTGAACTAAGAAGATCAGGGTGGAGCTATCCCCAACCTCGGCCCCACGCAACAAGACAATAGGCCCTTTAGCAGATCCTGCTCGCAACAGCAGTAGCGACGCCAGCGGATGCAGTAGTTGCCGGTTTTCTGACCCGCGCTAGTGCAGTGTCACTACGATTGAGGTGTAACTTCCTAATATACTCAACGCGGTTATACATATTTCTATATTGTGTGCTGAATCGCTTTGTGTGTAATGTTGCAGGCGACATATTTCTATTATGATTTCGAAGTATGAAGCCCGCATATCAAAGAGGTATCAAGTAGATTAGTTGTATAGGTGTGTATTAAAAAAAATCCATGGTATGCGTCAATAAAATAAATTAAAGATCTTCTATTCATTGAATCCACTACTGTGTGTATCGTACATTTCTAATTTTAGGTAATGACCTATTGAGTTCTTCATTTGTGTGTTAGTGCTATTTAACACAAGAAATGACTCGGCTCAATTGAGTAGAGTTCGTTTTGACGTTTTTTTAGCAAACTATAGATTGATGACACGCGTATTTCCCATGCCCATCGTACCCTGAACAGGACGCAGGTTTGACCTCCAACATCTTTTTGCTGCATTAACCTGATTCGGTCCTTAATGAAGTAGCGTTGCTTTCAACTCACGGGTTCACTAAGTAAAAAGTGACTGGTTGGTGTGTCCTTTATGTGAAAAGTTTTTTAAACACTTACATAGGAGGAAGCATTATGGATACATCATAATTATCATGGCCGCACAGATAGTAGCCGTGACAGATTACGGTAACGTCTACGTTAACAATTTGTGAAGCATTCTCAACCTTGTATGTCAGCCAATATAAAGACTCAGGTCACACCAGAAACCACACTCACCACCCAATCGATCATCCTCTGTTTGTGTTGTACAAAATTTATTAACATCCTGTTACAATTTATAAAACGGCAAAAACGATCACATATAAGTTCTCCTTCTTTTTGCTTGCATGTTTTTGTTTTTAATTCGTTTACATTGCAGATAATGAATGCATATACAGAATTTCCTCTAGGCCAAATATCCTACTATGTGCATGTGACTAAGGCCGCGTGACACCTAAAAGGTGTGGACGTTATTCGTGAAAGGTAACAATTAGTGGAACCGTCTTTCGGGTAGTAAAATCAATCTTTAATTATATGCATAGGCTCTAATTTGACATTAGTTTGATCGGAGTCATGCAATAATTCGTAAAATACGTATGAACTAGACGATTTTATCCGTTAAATCTAACCACTTCAAAGGACATCAGGCCTGAGATATCGCATATATAGCAAAACCCGAAGCTTAGGAATCTACTTCTCTGTAGTAAATATAACCAGTAACTGATACACATATAACCTCGTCGAAAAAGAGTATTCCCGTTTACCACGTCTAGCAGGATGTTCTGGTTCAGTAATATCAGAACTTCCTGCCACATCGTGTTCGTAGAGCAAATTTGATTAATTATTATGCTGCAGCTGGTATTGGAATCTTTGGAGAATGGAATGAGCCGAACAAAGCCCAGAATACAGATATTCCACTGTTGGAAAGTGTGTTCTATTCATGTTACAGACAGTGCTACCCGTCATTTCTTGCCCCTTTTTCATTAGTGGACTCCTGATTGGTATAGGATCGCTGTAACGTACTCTGTAGGATAATTTTATAATTCTTAATTACCAAGGTATCGCCCACCACTACCGAGGTATTCTTAATTCACTCCCGTCCAAATGAAATGATGAAAGTTACAGCGGTAACTGTAACACTGTCTAACCAGTGGGTTTTACCGAATCGCTGAAGCATTTTTAATTAACGCCAACAGAAACACAATTTAGACAACTTTTACCCACTTGCTGCGCCGGCGCTTGTTAATAAACTATGTTTTGAATTAGGTGTCATAGATTCTATCACGTTAGCGTACATTTTACTTAACTGCGTTCTTTTTTCCAGCCTCAACAAAGTATACTAGTACTATACTATATCTGTGTATGTTCATTTCAGGTGACCTTATTGAGTACGCCGTGGAACATACAATACGTAGATAGAAGTAAAAAAAAACTGGCCAAAAATCCAGCTAAAGCTGAGCACTAAAACTGCGAGCCCATGTTCACCAGCAGTTGTGTTACCTACACCCAAACTTATGTTACTTCTATGCACTGCGATCATCTTGTGGGCTTAAGGCAGAATTTAACTATGTGTTATTATGTGTGTTTTTTTTCGAAATTGTTATAATTAATGGAAGCCTTTCACTTCGCTGCTCTGTATCCACATATGAAAGACTCAAATCTGCTCTTACCCGCCGCAGTGATCGTGTTCCTGCAGACGCCCTCCCAACATAAACTCGAGACGGCCCTCAATTAAAACAGTTTCCCTCACGCACATCGCATGAGGCCGGTCATGCATTACCGGCGGTCCACTGCCTACATTCACCGACGCAAAAAAAGCAAGAAGGATGAAAGGAAAAATGTTTCTGATATTTTCCTTCACTACTACTATTACTGAAATTGTGTCTGCCATGACAAGGCATGGAGGTCTTTCTGTACACGTATTCGTCTAGCTGGATAGCACAATAGGCCAACTGTTTTGCCATGTCCTGCAGGTCAGAGACGACGAAGTTTTCTTGTCAGCAGCGCCGCCCTCTGGCGCCGTAAAAATTATAATACAATGAGAAAGGCAGGAGAGAGGCGAGCTGAGGCAAAGCGACGGAGCTAGTTAAGAGAGGCAAAAACTTGGAAGAAGTTGGAAGTCGGCTTTCGTGGCTTGACACAGAAAGAAGCGTCAAAACGTTCAACTTCAAGGACGCTGGAACGAATGGGGGCCTGCGAAAATCATCGGCTGGGAGACACCTAGAAGGTTATTGTTGCAAAGAGACAGCAAATGCTTTTCTCTCTCAGAGCAGTCCCTCCTGTCATCATTGTATCAATGCGCCAGCCTGATAGGCACGCCAGGACGCTTGGTGTCTTTCCATGTCTCGATTGTAACCATAGTCGCCGAACCTTTCGCGGCGTTTTTTTTTGTCACCTGGACATACGTTTGGCTGCTGCTGCTTCTAACCAGACGATGATGACTATTGGTAAAGAACTGTTTGGGGCTGAGGCAGTGACGCAGCGCCATAGACAGGCGGAGAAATCGTAGAAGGAGAAAACAAAAGTAGAGCAACAGAAATTTTGACACTCGAGATAGGGAATGGGATTAGATTTGGAAGTTGGTCCAGGCCCAAACATGGGCACTACAATATATCGTTAAATAAAAATCGTTTACAATATAATATAGTAACATATGCACGCCTAAATAGGCTGCTGCTACAAGTTTTTGGTGGCTCTAACACTTCTTTTATCGACCGAAGAATTTTAAGTGACTCCACGCTACTTCCGTTTCCAATCGCACGCGTTGATTTTACAAAAGCCCGCAATTCAGCTCAACGAGCGGAGAAAACGACAGAATAACAACAGCTGTTGTCAGCCGCACGGTAAGTCACCGACGGGACATTGGCAGGTCAATATATACTCTTTTTACTATCTGGGATCTAAAATTTGTCGTTGTTAAATAGGGACAATCTTGTACAACAATAAACATACATGTTGCCATGCATACATCTTCTGCATAAACGCATCACTGCATGGGAACGTGTACAATAGCTACCACCCTCAAGCCAAATAAAACGTTTATTGGACCACCTGACATGACCCATGTGCTTCACTCAAGTTTGTATGAATTTCTATGAATAAATATCCAAGTGCTGCATCAAACTTGACATGAAAGCACTATAAAATCTTTTCTTTTTTACAGAACTTGCTTAGATTAGCCGAGCGCGCTTTCGTCCATAAGTTGCCGATCGATACGAGATGTCAAGCTGCAAGCAATGCTTCAGTATCACAATGGCGTATGCAATATGCACATATCAATGGAGATCGACACTGGCATTATCTTCTCTTGCGGCAGGTCTCAAACAGAACCGCGACAGCCGAAATCAGAAGTGATGGGAAAAAACACAAGTCTGACGTTAAATCAGTGGTCCCATCGCTTCGTAGTTATTTACTGTTTGCGAGGCTGATCCATCAAGTTCGGCCTCGGATCAATCGCCAAATAAGCCGTCCGATAATACAAAAGTTTCACCGGAAAGCAAGGTCGAAGACGGAACTTGTTTCGGTGTCAAGAAGGAATTTTCATAGAGACCTATATACTTCACCATCCATTCGGCTTAGTCCTGGGACGAACGGCCATATGCAACACTGAAAAGATGCTGCAGACGAAACGCTAAAACGATACCACCGAACTAAACGTAGCGGCAGTCATCGACAAGAAACGCCATCAAGGTTCGTCCTTGACGGCGATTATCTCATGGGAATGAGCATTATAGTGGGAGATCATGTCAGATATGAGTATCTAATCAGGTTATCAATCGGTGATAGCAAGTCAGCTAAGGATATAGTAGCCACAAATATATACATTCAATTGCATTGGTTGCATATAACTAAGAGATACTTACACACTTCACCAAGGTAGAGCTAAACACATGTCTAGACTGAATCGTAGACTTGCAAAATCTACGTATGCGTCATGTATTGTACCATGGTTCCTAGGTTGTGACTGACTTACGCACATGGTTTATATAATTGCTTTAGAAACACCTAAAAGATAAGCTCGCACCTCTTTTTTGTCTCCATTTTTTGTCGCTTTAAGAAGCTGCGAGACCTAACTTTTGACTTATATACAAACAGCTAACAGTTTATCTAAACCCTGTGTCTACATTGACCATTTGATTAATACTTTCATATATGAAAAGTTCTATGACTAATTGAAGTGAATTACTGCCATTTAATTTTATACAACTTTAGACGATTTGCGTGAGGCACAGTTAAAAAAAAGAAAAAAAAGTAATCAAATTGATCTACTATTGGCTTAACTGTATTACAATCACCTGCAGAAATTTCTGACCATCGATCCTGAATCAGTAGCGATATTTTTACTGACGATTTCTTAGATCTCATAGTCAAACACTTTTGCCTATATCTCCAAAGCAAAGTACAATTGTCCCGTACTGACATTTCCATTCCATCTGCGAACCTTGCGAAAATTTTGTCTTAGTTTAAATAGCTCGCAGAACTTATTCATTGGCAAGCCCGCGTCGGTTTCTATAAGCAAGCTAAGTTTTTCGCCCAAAACTCTATACTACGCTCTAGGATCGTCAACGCAACAGAATCGATAATAAATGCAAGGAACAATGATATCAAAAGGTTTTACATCCCTAGTGCCAGTGTTACAGAAACACTTAGATCACGTTATGCGGAAAACGAACCGCTAAAGAAGAACTTACTCTGATTGCTTCCGTTGCACTGCTAGATAAATACCACAGCATCGACACCCTGGTTTCTGTTATAGAGCCGTTCGCAAAATGTCTATCGAACTTCCTGTCTTGTTAGGACTTAGTGACTTTTCGAAGAAAACTTAGAACGGTTGCCAGCGATAGTCAAATCACCGAAAGAGTCACATCATCGAAAGCACCACTGTAATGTGTCGACTTATTCCTGACGACCGTTTCGTTCCTCTCAGTCCTTACGTTGGCCAAGGTATGGGTGTCGCAACAGCTGCACAATGGAAAACTTCTTGTACACGTCCTTTTTATTGCTACTATTAGATAGCGTATATCAATGACTGGTCCTCCTCCTAGTGTACGTGTGCTGATCTGAGACGCGAATCCTGCACTCGTTTTTCCTTCGTCTCTCTCTCTCTCTCTCTCTTTCTCTTTCTCTCTTTCTGCTTCCTCAGATCTGACTCAGCTGGTTCTTCGCTATTGTGAGGTAGGTGCGTATTCCCCAGCTTGTTAAAACTTGTGCCTTCGCTAACCTGTTCTGACCGCCACTCCGTTGGTTCCTGTTCGATTGCCGCTAGCGTTGACGCTCTTTTTTCTTCGCCTTTTTCGTATTTTTCCTTTGTTTATTGATGGTAGCCTTTACCAAATAATGTCGAGTCAGAAAAAGTTTGGCGAGACTCGCAATGAAAGTGGTTGCAATTTATCTGTCGACTACTTGTCCACGCGCGATGTTGTCAATTGGATGACCAATTTCTGACCGCTCTAAGTGAGGACGTCGACAGCCTAAGGATAATGGAACCCCTGACAACAGAACGGCCAGTAAACTGGAGGTATTGAGCGTGGGGCTTGCTCCTTTTCACTCTCTTTATCTCGCATCCCACCGCAGTGCGCAAGCGGCAGCAGGCAAGGCAGGTGTAACGGAGACGCAGGTGGCAATGCCTAGTGCTCTTGTAGATGTAACAGTGGTAGTCCGTGGCTGCTGTTAGGCTGACAGCAGTTTGGTGGGCGCTCGCTATCCGCTTTGTTCACTGTCGCCTCCGCTGCCGTGAATTGCCGGTCCCTGGCTTGTGCTCCTCGGATCCGCGCGGCGGCTGCTGCTGTTTGAGGAGAGGGCTAACGAAACGGCAGCCGAAGTTAGAGAGGAAGGGCCAACGCCTGTCCCAATCCCACACAGGACAACGTGGGCATGAGCCGGGTGGCCAATCTAGACATGAACACAAGCTAGCGCCCAAAAGGGGCCGATAAAGGTCTGTGGGAAGTAGGAGACGGAATGAACAACCTACCCCCCTACCTTTCCGTTGCGGGATGGTCTAGGATATCCGGGGAGCCCTCCCGTAGTCGTTTTCTCAGAGAGAAGAAGGAGCCGCCATCTAGAAGCTTCCAGAAGAATCAGCAGAAGATGGGAGCGCAGCCGAGAAGGACACCGGGAGAGTATACAACAGAGCGGAGAGTAGCTCGAAGTCACTAAAGGAGCCGGTGGTGTAAGGCTGCTGGCCATGCGCAGAAAATGCGGCCTTAAAGTATATATCAGCTTAGGTAGAGGTCTCGAAACAGAGGGACGAATCAAGGTCAAAGAAGACGCTTTTATAGAGAAATAGCAGTTAATGTGCGCTTATAAAAATATAGGAAAGTAAAAGCGAGGGTTTAAACATGTACGTAGTACATGCGAAGTCAAGATCGCACGCCAAATGTTAGTTTTATGTTGTTTCAATATATAGAAGATATTAAAAATGTACGTTTGCATATTTTCCTCGAGGAATCATAACTATTTACGCTCATGAATAAGTTATTTTTGAGTTATTATTTAGATCGATGGTGAAGGAGTTGCCCTACTTATGGGCTCAATCCAGAAATTGCAAATGGAAAAAAGCACCGCGCGTACCGCGAAGCCCTTCTGTCTTCCTTCTACAGCGTAACTGCGTAATGGGTTGATGGTAAGCATGCACGAGTGCATGGGTTCTAAATGAAGAGCCACTGAAAGCCTCCAAAGACACGGAAGGGCTTGCCAAGCAGGGCCACGTCTGTAACCGACAGAGTGTGTAGTAATACAGTTTTTGTATTTTTTACCTCTTGCGTACATGGTAATGTCGATATAGCACTTGCTCGTCCTTGTCCCGGTAAGGATTGCGCCCTCGCTGTTAGTGTGGTGATAATAACGCATTCCGATTATATCCTCAGATGAACATTGACCCTATAGCGAGTTTTCGCATCGTTAATTTAATGAATGCGCCGCATGAAGCTCAGCTCAGCGTTGTTTACCGGTATGAGCGGCAGGACCTCAGCTACAACGTTAGATCATAGGAACATCGTCTCGGACTTACCATTAATCCTACATCAAGACTGAAACGCCCACCGTATAGAATCATAGATTATTGTTTTTTTTTTTATAGTTATTATTAGTGTTTACCTCATTGTTTGGCAAGGAATTAGTCGGCAAAAGAGGAAATGCGTGTAAAGTGTTTTAACAGCCAAGTGTAATGCTTACTATGTTTGAAGGCCAATTAATGAGTCATGAGTAGCTAATTGACACAGAAGGATTAGGTCTTGCAATGTTTGACAGAAGTCTTTTGCACGACTTGGTGTTCCCCACCAACGATTTGATTATATGTAGTACTTATTAACACCTTATCGTTTGCAACGATTTCTCAATTAGGCCTATGTGTTCGAATTGCAAAGCATGAATAGGTGTCCTTGTTTGTAGATAACATTGCATAATAATAAACATTGACATTGCTGCATCTTTGAGCAGAGAAACATTTTGTCGGGGTATTCCAACGATGATTAATACATTGCCAGCTTGAATGAGAAGCCTGTCAATCTACTTTTAGGGGACCAGCTGATAGTAAGTTGGCCATCAATTAGTTATGGATCGGTATTAGGCTAGGCATGAGTTTATTTGTTGAGAGTTGCATATATAAAATGGTTTCGTACGTCGTAGTTCTAATCAATCACGCACACGTGTGTATAGCTATTAAACTAGCTATATCGATCGATTTACGCTCCAAAAGCTTCGCAAACTTTCAGGCTTAACATTTCGAGGCCTTATTAGCAACGGCTGTCCTGATATTCGTCTGTAAGTAACAGTGTGTGCCCAAAATACTAGCTAAAATTTTCCACTCAGACCTCCAAGAAGGTCTGATGATATTATTTTACCGCAGCCGTCGATAACCGACTGTCGTAGACGGTTGTCCTGTAACTAACGGTGTATTTATGTAATTTTACGTGAAAGGGTTTTGAACGTAACGATACGCCAATAAAGTTGATTGCACTTATATATGTTGGCCCAAACGTGAAGCAATGCGTGCTCAACGTGCGAAGCTTTGCCCGCTGCTTAAGATAATCTGCAGTATTTACAGAGTCCTATTGGAACTAAAGTTCCTGCATCCACGTAACAGTCGTCCTAGAAGGACTGCTTGTAGAAATCCATTTGACGTTTCGTTCACGTGTTCTAATGACACAGTTACGGTTGCCCAATGAGGTGGGAAATTTACTGAGGCATGTCGGATCCTTTAGACACAAAAAAAGCACAACTGAACATTGGGCCGCGTCAATATAGACCAGGAACATATGAAATGGCTCACTGTAGAAACTGTTTTCAATTAAAATAGAACGAATGATATTTTTATGAACAGTTACAGAAAATAATCGACGAAACGCAAATGTAAGCGCCACAAAAAGCGTTTGCTTTTATCGATTTTTTTACAAGTGCTGATTTTAGATAGGTCCGTATAGACTTTGCCAGCTCACGCATAGCCGTAATCTATGACAGCAGAACAGGCTTGGCCTTTTAAAGGTGCATAATAAAGAAAAATGCCTGAAAACATATAATTTATACATCTGGTTGTCCTTTCATCGTCGGGTTTGCTGACTTTCGACGCTAGGGAAACCATAATAATCCTTTTAGGGTGTCCAAGAGTTAGGATCAGAGTGATAGTAAAGAAATGATGTTCGATGGCTGCCTGTGGACGGTTTCTAGGGGCCGCTGTTTCTTCCGCTTCGAGCTACATAAGATATCCGTTTGGAAATTTTACGTTGATCCGGCTGATCCTTAACTGGGTCCTCGCGCCTAGCAAAACGCAATTTACAAGGTTGTGAAAGCGCAGCTACTGTCTGCAAATGATTCTTAGTAGAAACCCAGCCAAAAGCTCGGCCGAATCCAGCTCTGGGACCTTGAAGGAATCCTCTTTCGCAAAGCGCACCATAACAAACCAGCAAATTTTCTGTGCAGACTTCAAGGCCAAAAAAGAATTACGTAATTCTGTTACAGGGGTTTCTGCCTTTCGGTATAGCATGGATATATTGTAGTTTGTATGAACTGTCCTTACGTTAAGTTCTCTGCAATCGAACTCTGTCGACGAAATGACCAATTAGTCTTGTTTGATGTTGGAAGTATGACGCCTATGCGAATCGAAGCAATGTGCTACAAATGAAACAAATACATCTATCGTTTCTACATGAAACATCTACCTGCAGATGTGTGATGCTTTCTCCTGAGACAGATGTTGTAATTACGTATGGTATAAACGGTGTTCGTAGCCACGACGCCTGGTTTCCTTCAACCAATAGCTAGCCGTCTAAATCATCGCGTCAATTAAGATGCGAGATTTCTTTCGTTACCAACTAAATCAGTCGGCCATTAACCGGCAGGTCCCCATGCTACGCTGGCTAATGTTGATCCGTTCTCAATAAATTCGAAAAAACACAAAACCATTTTACCACTCTACCATTTAGTCTGTACCTCTGATCGTGGTCAGGCTTTGGTTTCCTACAACATAAAGCCGTCATACCATTAATGATAGTTTAATTTTTCCGCAAACTGTTTTTTCCTATTCGTAAAATGCAAACAAAAGATACATTCTGTAATAGCCTTTGTCATTTATAAATCAACGTTGGAAACAGTCTCTATAACAATATGCGCCTATCGCAAAACAGCAGCATCTATTCTATTGCTACGCAATAAGCGAGCTAATGGTAATAAGGTAAATAATCGAAAGTACAAGAGATACTAATTAGACCGCATATAGCTTGGCTAGAATTCGCCCTATAGGCCGTTACTGAAAATGGAATAGAATCACGCACGGAATGTTCAGAGGTCTATAACGTCGTTCACATTGGATGCGTTGACTGTTGCCAACAGTCAAACCTGCTGTTCAATATTTACAATAATATTATAGATCAAAGGCACGGAGACGACACAAAGACGTCAGTCATAGATACGTAATATCAGCGGGCGGCCAGACGCAAATAAAACCACATTAGTAACATCGTCCTTGGGAATATCTTTTAGCATCCGGGCCCTCTTCCTCAATGGCCCTCCATCCACGAAAGTTAGGTCGGATCGAAGGTAATCAATGATAATACAGCCATGTGAAGCATCCCGTCGGTGTAGATAGTTCCCAGCAGCAATGGCGGTGTAAAAAAAGGCTACAATCATGGGATCCACACACAGTCTTGCACTGATTGCGCACTCCTTTGTCGGTTTATTGTTACTAAGCGTTTCCAAGCAGGCAATCTATCATAGGCCGAAAAATTAACCAGTAAATTCTAAGACGTTGCCTGCTAGCTATTTATGTTTATATTAAATAGGAAAACAAAAATAAGAAGATTACAATTATTATATTAGCTTGTCGGACGTCCAACTCGATTAGAGGAGGATCTTTCAAAGATCACATAAAATTGCGAAATCAATACTGTTTCTCACAGAACAAATCGGGATTGATGTCTCTTGATCGATCATAGTTTCTAGTTACAAGTTACAAGTAGAATACAAGTTAACAGTTTACCGAAAAACAACGTACACAGCTATAATAGTCGAAGGTCGACGGCACTATAAATTGTTTTAGTAATTGAATAGGTAGCCTTTGTACATTTATAGAGAGGTTCGCATTGATTGGATTGGGCGCACGGTGTTGTGAGTTTCCGCGTTTTCAGTTAGACCCGTACGCGTGAAGTCCAGCCATCCTCAACGTCCTGCAATGTATAACCTGGACCGTCTATAATGGTTTGTCGATAGCTCTGTTAGTTAGTCCTACGCGGACCCACTTAAGAAGACAATGTGTTCCGATGCGCTTTTATGAAACCCTCATGTGTTTCGAATCTCCCTCTCTGTCCTGCTCCTAAGGCCAGTTCTAGGTTGCTTCCGATAACCAGCTGACGTCCGCTCGATTAGTTGAAACTCGTATAGGTAAGTTTGCGCGATGTACACTCGCAGATGATTACGTTCGAGTGTCGTGACGCCATGCCTCGTAATAGGTAGCGAACGTCAGGCGCATGCAGGAAGTGTGTAATGTCCATTTCTTAAGTACAAATCTCTTCATGATGTCAGTGTCGATTTACCACCTGGCAGTAAGGTTGGAACTGCAATCTTGTTAATTTAAGCTATTGTTCACTTGGCGAATACATTGAATTGGCATATATACTAATGAAAAAACAAACCATTACTTGAATACTCATAATATCCATTGAATTGGACGGTTTACGACAAAGAAAGAGATAAGACGCGGGAGTAAGTTATGCATTAGCCAGCAATCCATCTTCTTGTAACTAACACCGTCCCTTATTTCAAGGACAAAACAATAGGGAATCTCAATGTAAATAGAAAACAGACCAGTGGTTCATGCAATTTTAATCCAATAGATATAAGGGCCTTAGGCTAGAACTTGGCACGATAATCCTAGGTAACCTTTAACCTGTACCTGTAATGGAAATGTACGATAGTGGGAAAGTGCACGAAGAAGGTCGCTGTATCTTTTCTCCATATTCTTGAAAGGATTTCATAAACAGGAGAGATAATGGAGTCAACCCTGTCTACCGCATAGCATATGCTATTTTTCTATATATTATACGATACCGTACAATATCTCCTCCATATGTACCAATGTATGAACCTCCAGATGTTCGACTTCAGTTCGACCCTGCACCCCAATTGTTAATGTTGGTTGAAGCGAGTCTCGAGGAATCGTTTAACCAAAATGGCGCTAAAGGGAATAATCTGAGATTGCGAAATACAAACCATTACACATCAAATTTATCTACACCAACGCCCTTTTCAATGCTCCACTCAAAAGTCAATTTCCTAGAAAAGCAGAAGTAGTAACGACTGCCCACGTGTAGTAACGTTATTTTTCTACTGATGGCTTCCTCCGCGATGAATAAAATAGGAAGCGGTTGACGGCAACAAATAATAATTTTTTGCAGTTCGTCTGAGTGGCTGAATGAATCAGATAGTTAGAAGGTTCTGGCCCGCTGGCTGAAGTCATCTCATTCAAAGGTCATTTACGTATCATGTCATCCACCAGCCGCGTTGGGTTACTGCACGAACCGTATGTTCGCGTAGCAGCTCTGTGGCCTCACGTTGAGCCCATACATAGCCACATTGGAATGAAGCTTCCGAGTTAAAAGGTTACCGAACCCTTCACGAATTCGCACGCACGTATCACAATGCCACGGATAGTTCACATTCTGACTCAAAATATTAACCTAATATGAGGTCGCGCCATTAGATGCATTGGACAGTTTAGCTAGGGGACGACGCTCCAGTACAACGCATAGCCTGCAAAATGGTAGGCGAGCATCAGTAGAACATTATCGAGGATGAGCAGGAATGATACGGTAGTTTAATTTGTGTGAAGTTGTCTTAAATGCTCCCGCACGCAATGAACTTTAGAATCCTTTATACAAGCACGCTTTTATCGTAGCCTTGCTTCGTTCGATTCTCACAACCACAAACCCGACACTGTCGATAGTGCCGTTTATGTAATTTTTTTTTTACCAAATTTGATTTCCACACTTTTATCTTTGCCATATTCGCAATTTTACACGGGAACGTTTATAGATAAATAGATTAAATTAAACAGTAATATGTACGCGGAAATAAACAGGTACTTATTAAATTTGAAAAGGTAGGTTTGATTATGGCTGTTTGTTCTATTAGTGAAACGCAAATTATGTCGAAAGCTGTTCGTCTGAGGTTTTTCCCTGTGAAATGTTTCGAATAGGTGGAATTGGGTTTAATTGAAGGGTTGTTTGGCAGAATACCCAGAAGAAGACAAGAAAATACGTTTTGTGTAGGCTCGTTTTACCAAGCTGATCTCCACAAATCTTGCAGTCCCGACCTGATGAAGGGTTTTTTTTCTGATTCTTCACAGAATCAATACATCAGAAATCGTGTTAGCATGAAAGATCTGGCAACAAGCCCCAGTTCCAGACGGCATCGGACCACCCGCCCGCATGAACAACACTAAATTATTCAAGCTTCACTATTGTTCTGTTAGATGCAAACCTTGACCGATAGAAGTCATAGTATTGGGAATCGCTTGACTTTTCCTATCCTAATAACGAAGCACTGAAACAGCACAAATAATATCAATTTTGTAATAAAGACTTGAAACGTTATTTGCGCATAATTATCCACTAAACGTTCAACGTTCAGAAAATAAGATGATCCGAACAGAATGTTGGTCTTGTATAAAGAGACACAACCTAATTACTGTTTGTCCGCAACGATTCGAAAATCGCTGAAAAAGACAGATAGATTGTGTGTGACCCCCCAACCTACCTCTTGTTACACCAATTCAGTTGTGCCAGGCCAGATTAGATTACTTAATTACTGCTTTAATTAATTTAAGAAATACGATTTATGCAGGTAAAGGCAGGTACACAGGATTTAGACCTGATTGGTGGATTAGGGTTTTATACAAATCAATCATTGTTTGCCCTTCCTGGTGACAGGTTGAACCTGTCGTGCCGCGGGCAATTAGCCTTTTGCGGAGAATTTCATGCTTCAGTTTTAACTATTTCGTGCGACAAGAAATCAGTAAGTGTTAGGAAATCAAGTGCCTGTGTTTACTTTTCCTTACAGAGGTCTTGACGGTCTGCATGGATGTCCGATAAATGACGTGAGCACTTCAGCTACTGTAGAAACCTAGAATTAAAACAGAGTCATAAATTGTAAATACGACTGTATTCGATACACAGTAACGGATTGTCTGACAGGGAAGTCATGAATGAAGACCATGTTGTATATGTTGATGTGACCTCATAATCCAGAGTGACTGCATGCAATGCCACTCCTGCCGCGCTGTTTCTTAGTCACATGAAGGCAATGTATATATATAGAGACGAGGCAATCAAAGACCCTCAGAATGCTTTTGCAGACCTATTCGTAACACCTTCAGTATAGTACGATTTAGCGAAATACGTCCGGTACTAGCACGTAATTCGACATCTGCAAATTTAAATTTCAGAAGGCACTGCTTCTCCAACCTGGTATTATTCAATCCATTTGACTTCAGTCCAACTTCAACAGTTTTTGTGCTACCATTGTTTAACTCTATGGGAAGTATTTATATCGTAATAGATATAGAAAGGCCCTCGTAGTGCTTGCACTAGGCCTGAGATGATGCATTTTGGTTAAATTGGCCTGGCTTCATTTTCAATAGCAGCTACAAATTCCAATCCAATAACGTGTTAAACTGAAAAATAAAATGGACAATTATAACTGTTCTGTATATATCAGTATTTATTTAAGTCAGGATTTGTAAGTTGAGTATGGGTTGAGTAAGTTACGTTAAGTGCTCCTAGACCTAGCAGCTTTCGACTCTTCGATTTTTTCCAAGTTTTGTTGTATCGAACATAATATAATTAGAAAATCGTCTCTAATGTAAAAAATTCCTTCAGAATTATTAACACGCATACTATCCTACGCCTTTGACGTTCATAATGGTGGAAAAAATAACACCTTGGTGAGGAATCACGTATCGTGTAGTAGCAATAGATTCAAGCTAAAGATTGCGGGCGTTTCCATCAAAAGGCATCACATACAGCTCTAGAATGCTCAGTCTGTGCTTTACGCCATTGCAGAAATATAATCCCTTTACATATACGCAGTACTAATTGCCCGAAAGAAACATCCTGCCTTCTTATTCTAACACAAAGCGAGACCTTAACGGATAACCAGTCCGGGGACCAAATCGTTTCTACACAATAAAGAACTATTTTAATATCGTTGTGTATACGCCCAACTTATTATACTCGAACTTTGTCTACATTTAACGGGCAACTCGGTAACAGTAAGATCGGCTTTACCCAAATTAATTATATACACATGTGATGTAAATGTATGAAATATATAGATGTAAATTATAGTGAAACAAATAAATATAAAAAATAGTGCAATACAACGTAGCCTAGGTCATATCGAAAGAAAGCATAGCTGAAGCATCATCGATGGTTTACTATTGATCGTCGCAGAGGGTTTGTACACCTGTTTGCAAGGTTTAGGTATATAAATAGGTTGAATGCCTTGGGAAGCAATCTTTAAGAATATTCAAAGCATTTATTAAATTATAAATAAAAAAATATAAATTATTAAAGTATTTTACGTTGGTTTGTTGGTAGTTCAACGCATATGCGCACAGTACCGAAGCCAGAGCATTCTTCAGATCCCTTTTAAATATTCTCAGTTTAATATGACAAACCTACGGAATCGTCATTAGATTTCGGTGCCCTATCGGCTGGCGCATACTCATTTTAACTTCGCAAAGCATTATGTTGTTACAGGTGTTCCTATTTAAAAAGCTTTGTGGCTTAGGAACGAGTTTTCAATGGTTGAAGAACTTCAAAGCTCCACCCGGTAGAATGGTATCTTTACAATGTATGTTTCTTTTCTGGCTTTGCTCGTGTTGCTTCTGGCTTGCAGATGTCTTTTACAACTATTAGGTGGTCATCTAGAAGAAACCCATCAGCTAAACTCTTTTCCCACTGATTAACCATACCTGTAGACAATCTGCTAACTCGAAAGAGGCGCTAACATTTTAAGATGCATACGGTATACTGATGCGTATTCATGCAATAATCCTCAAAATGGAAACTTGTCCAGACGTAATCACTGCGGGGCAACGATCGATACGGATGCTCATAAGGGTTCGTAGTTTTATATTGTTTACAGGAGCTGTCGTATTTCGCTAAACTAGCCGAAGATATTTGTGTTCTCGAATCGAAATCTAACGTGTCAAACAGCCATTTGTGACGCATGCCTTGGTGATTGTATGGCACTGTTTGTCGCTCAGGACGTTACAATTTTATACAGTGTCTGACGTGTTGGTTGTTTTAATTTCAGATATCGGGCTATCGAATCTACTTGTTGAGACCACCTGTTTTTGTTTGGGGTCGAACCTAATTATTGTAGAGTATAGGAACGTTGAAATTGATCGCTCTGTAGCCGTATCTAACAGGTTGCGTCTTTGCGCAAAATGGAAATCGAGGAACGCATTCCTTTTTGTTGCAGGAGGAAGTTTACCTAGAGGCAAGACGTTATCAGAACCGAGTTTGGTTACTTTCAAAGGTGACGGGAAAAATAGAAGCACAAACCCAAAACATGTGCGACATCTTGTCGCCAGCGAACAACACGGTACGGGTACGATCCGGAGACAAGTTGAAAAAGCTAAAGACTTTCGTGAATTTTTTCAGATAGAATATATGATCTTTTTTTGTCAAACACACATTACAAGACTGTCCACACTTAATGCAAACAAAATGCTCATCGTGTTGTGCATAGTGCATCACTACATACTATATTAATAATTAAATATAAAGGAATAGCTAACTTAGAGAAATGTGCAAAGGCATCGGCACTTATTCTCTAATAAAACATAAGTAAGCTTACAATTATAAGAAACGTTAATATAATTTTTTCAAAAATTATAATTTTCATTCTCGGGACTTCTATACAAGTAGCACAGCGTCCCGACTTTTGCCGACTGGCTATACTGTTGATCAGCTTTTGGTTGTCAGTGATGCCGGAAGAACTACAGGAAGTCGTTATATCTGCTCACTGGTTCCTTAGCGATCACGCGCCGCGTATCATATCAGTAGATAACAAATAACAGACGGAATGATAGAACGCAAGAATGCATTTTATGTACGCATCATCGATAAATTCCAGAAATATGGAGACGGGTTCCTACCCGTTACCTAATACGATTTTTTTAGTCCAATTGCGGCGACCTTCCATTGCAAAGAATAATATCCACTTTAGGGAATCAAGATTATAAATCGGTTCAAAGATAAAGTGATGTACCGTTGCGTACAACACCATTTTTAGCGGCAAACTGTATTTTTTTTGTATTACCACTAAGTGAACGTGGAAACGAGCTGTTACGTACTAAGTTACATACGTGCGTCCACATGACACAAGCTTTAACACACACACACACATATATACAATTACAAAAATATATAAATATTACCAAGACAATCACAACTGCATGACAGCTTTGAGTAAGTAGAACTGAAATAAGGGGACGCATAGATGTCTCTTATACAAAGTAACTGCATTACAGTTACCTCGACTCGGAGGCACTCACGCTGAATTCGAAGAGAAAGTTTAAAGCCTTCTTAAAAACAGACAAGATTTCTATATGCCGCTATTGATTCGAGTCCAAAATCTACTAAAAAACCTAATAATATAGAGATATTTTCAGGAATCGCGACAACGATATCGTTTGCCCTCCTGATCAAATTCAGATTTATAAGGTCTATAAAGTACATACATTTTTAGCCGAACTGCTCATGGTGAAGAAGTACGGTGCAGCTACCCTTGTCCCAGGTGATTATGATAATAAAATCTATGGAGAAAATAAGCTTTCTGATTGGTAAAGTGGTATTGCAATCCGATAAGTGCCCTGCACTATGTTCATGGTAAGTAACTGAGGTAGGAATTGTAAATTATATAAGACAAAAATAGGGGCAACGCACAGTCATGTGTATAGAGCCAAAAATATGATACATAGAGAAGCAACATTAAAACAAAAGCAAATTAAAGTTTCTTTTCAAGTGCTATTTCCGGAATAGAAAGGGAACGGATAATCTTAATTGTAATAGATAATTTCGAAAACATTGATTCTTATTCAGCTTCGAGTCCGCTAGAAAAAAAAACCAACCAACACGCGTCGGCATGACAAAAGGTAGCGACGAATCGGTTGGAGTTGGTAAAAGCAAAAAATTCAGTATAGCAAAGGAAATTGATCAGACCGATTCTACGTGGGTTATCTGTTCTTGGCTTTGCATGTAACGTTTAGTGGGTCTGCAGTTCAAATGTGTGTTCTTTCCAAAGTTACTTTAGGCGCTAACGTTACGAAAGCAACTTAGTAAAACCACTAATGCTGTGATACAATTACTTTCAATTTCGATGTAAAAAAACTATATCACTACTTTCATTATTGTTATTATTAGTTATTTCATTTTGCATGAAATATAGTTTTTGTCTTTTTTCGTAACGATGCTGTGCGCGGAAAACAACAGCTGTCATAATCCTCTGGCCATAATCTCGTCTCGATTGTAGAGATCGTGATACGCTCACAAGTTAGCATCGTTTTACTATAGGCATAACCCCAATCTTGAGATTCTCGTAAATATGGAGCAGCCGCATATACATAACCGCTACTGCTAAAAAGCTATGAAACTGATAACAGAAACTATGAGTTTCTTTTTTTTTTTCACAGTATGCCCCGCTTGGGGGTTAGCTAAATTCCGAAAAGCATCAATCATTGTGTCTGAAAGGATCGGCTTCTATATTCAGCTATCTCTATCACTATTTACCCGCCGCTGAGACTGATAAAAGTTTCGGAGAAGTATATCGGCTACAGACCGGCTACAATACAATGAATTTGTTTACTCTAGCAAAAATCTGTAACATTCTCCTAATAAGATGTATCGTCTTCCCTCGACTCGGGGAAAATTGCAGCTTCACTTTAAATCCATCTTATAAACCTACTATAAACCCCCCCATAAAACGGGATAATACCGTCCAGTGCTTGCGTGTCTGGCCTCTATAGAGTAGCATTTAAACGTAGTACGAGATACGAAAAGAAACTGGACCGTCCCGTTGAATTTTTCTAAGACTGCATACGCTATTTGAAAAGATAGAAAGAAGACAATTGCTTTAATCACTAATATACGAGTGTTTACTGTCTCTTCTTGAAAGATATTATATTATTTAGCAGCATGTGCTATAAGTTTTTTGAGAACTTTTCTCGGATTCAGTTTAGATAATTGCTATACATCTTGCTTTACTGGCCAGGACCCAGTAGTAATAATTACCGAAATAATAATGTATTTTTAATAGCGAAATTTTAATTGCGAAGCTACAAATTTGGCCACGGACCTACCAAACAGCGTAGGACCTGAGCTAATATTGTGATATTCATGGGTGGGGATTAAAAAAATTTTATATTATCCATCACATCACACTCAGCGGACCCATTTGTACAAGTCATATTCATTTAGATTAACGATTGCGAAATTTAAAAGCATCTCACCAATTTTAATAATGCCTTCCCAGATCTACTTTAACAATAACGAAAGTTGGGAATTAGTTAACATGAAGAACTTACCTATTATAAGTGCATATCATCACGATATACTCGATCCTGACCATTCAGCAGACTTCGACTGTGCAATGAACGACTTCGGTCGATCATTCATCTAATTAAGACGTCTATTAAGACATTAACAAGTAGACCGTCCCAAATGTACCGGGTTAAATAGCCTCTTGCAACTGATGCTATAACAGAGGATTTCCGTTAAAGTATAACCTACAAATACACGCGTTTACCCCTTATCGAGGATGATTCAGTCGGTTTTTTCAGATTTTACGTTTAATTTACCTTCCGTCGAAATAATTGTCAAAATTTTAAATAGCTAACGCCATTCAGTAACTCATTCAGCTGCCTCGCTGGAGTAATACTTGTTTTTCGTAGGATAGACAATAAACTTCTATTTTATATATAGATAGCACTGTAACTTAAGCGATGTACTGGGTATCTTGCACAAATACATAATGCTTCGAAGCGACGATCGATGCCTTTGCTTCAACATACTTACTGTGTTTCAAAAAAAAGAACCATTGTATGCCAACGTTTAGATATACACATACGGTACCATTTGTCTTTCCGCTGTCGCATTTTTTTTTAGCCGCCTAGCTGATTTGTCGACCTACTGTAGTCGGACTGCTATCCGTTTCCCAGGTAAAAGGAAAGGGTATTATACCTCAACGCTCATCATTTGCTGGAAGTGCATGCAAACTTTACGTGCATGCAGAAGCGAAGTACAGCCGTTGCCATAAAAGGATGATGACCTGTGTCACCGCGCACGCACGCGGTCAAGCTGTAGGTGTGTTGTCCGCACAAGAATGAAACGCCTCCGGGGAGAGGAGGTGACCAAATGAACCCCAATAGTATCAACTTGTGCCGTATTTATAAATTCGTCTGCGCAAGCAACAGCAGCAGTGGCGGCGGCGGCGGCGGCGGCGGCTGCTGTTATCATCGGTTAACACCGTTGGCTATCCAGAAGCGCGTACCTGTGACAGTAAGTAGTTGAGTGTCAATTCAGTGTGCGATGAATCAATGTTCCGACCATTTCCAGATGAGCTAATTAATATGAACATGTCCCATGCTGTTATCATTTATTGTGGCCATTTCGTCGGAAACCTTGGATGTCGAACGGGTCTGAGCTGAAGTATTGCTGCTCGGATCGAAAAAATAGGTAGATAACTATCATCTGCGCATTTCCTTGAGATCGTGTACATCGTAAAAAAAGCTACGAAGATATAGGAGAAATACTCGCAATAAAACAAATTCTGGTCACAATGACGAATTCTGTATCGCTAGTCGTCGCCCCACGCAACGCCAACGAAAGTGACAGAATCGACGTGGGAAAGCGGTGCCAAGACCAGCGCGAATCCAACGGCTTGTGTACTACAATGTCGCTACGATCAGATTTCTTATCGCTATCGGCTTCCATTGAGGTTAACTTCGACTGCCACCACTCAGCGTCATATAAAATTGAGTCGTCACAATCATTTTGGCAGCGCATCGTACCAAAGTTTGCAAAAAAGGCCATTCAGAAATATACGAGTAAGTTATACACAAAGCTCCAAGGTGACACAAGGGACGGATCTGGCAATAGGTCTTGGTGCGGTTTCATTTCACGATGCACGCAAGAAGTTCTCTCCGACCTGAGTACTTCACACACGAGCGAAAGCAAAAGACCTAATCGACGCTGGGAGATTCTATACGACGAAATCGATGAGCTGAATTTTCGGCTTGGAGAGGGTGGGCAAGGCGCGGTGTCCCTCGGCATGTATCAAAATACATTGGTTGCCGTAAAAAAAGTGAAGAGAAATCGCGACACAGACCTCGATCATTTGAAGGAACTTCGCCACCCAAACATTGTGCATTTTCTTGGCGTATGCTCCCAAGCAGAGCAATACTTTATTGTCATGGAATACTGCCCCTACGGAGATCTATATGGAGCGTTACATGTACATGGACAAAGTACTCCGTCCAATGTTGTCAAGTGGTCCAAGGGGATCGCCGCTGGAATGGAGTATCTCCATAAACATCGAATTATTCATTGTGATCTCAAATCGCCAAACATATTGATTGGACGTAAAAGTAACGTCAAAATCATTGATTTTTGTAGCACCGGTGGCAGTAAGGCGTTGCGAAGGCCTGAGTCTAATCAACGGTTTATGTACACTGCAGCATGGAGTTCACCAGAGAATATTCGGAAAGAATCCTCCTGTTATACCGGAGACGTCTGGTCATACGGTGTTGTCCTTTGGGAACTACTGACCTGCGAAGTCCCGTACAAAAATTTACACCCTAATATGATTCTCTACGGCGTGGCTCAGAATCGTATTGGTCTACCTATAGCAAGGTCTTTGCCGAAAGGCTACAGAAGGTTGATAGAAGAATGCCAGAACCACAAACCGCAGAAACGACCTTCTTTCAAGCAAATCATCAGGCGTCTAGAAACAGCGTGCAGTGACCTGTTGTCATTTTCAGAAAAGGCTTTTTGTCTGGCGCAAGCCGAATGGAACACAGAAGTTGGATTGGATCAAAGCAATGAGTTTACGAATCCGTGGCTTAAAGCGAACAGGGAGCTTTCTGGTGGACCGATTGCTGACTTTGAGTATGATCGTTACGCCTGGCACTATTACACTGGAATATTAGAGACTGGCGACAAGCCGGATCAATGTTTAGACGAGGTAGGTTAAAGGACTGCTTATTACGTTACTTATTGCCTTCGAGTTGAGCGTTCACCCAACATTAGTATCACATGAGTTGAAATAGTTCAGAATCAACTTCCAGGTTTTGCCTGTATAACTTCTAAGTTACGACGTCTCGTTTTTGCGGCAACACTTTACAGGCAATGCGATGGAAACGCACATTGACAATTCGCGAAGCGGAATTTTCTGCTGCCACTGTATAAGTAATGTGATGAAATCTCTGTTTAAGCACAGGACTAAGCTGCGACCGGGGGGTAGAACGCGAGATTGTTTTCCTACCGTAAGACAACTATGCACATAAGGACGACACGGTAACCAGTACTCCACCAGGTTTCGAGCAACATCTGTTCCTCCTATCATAGTTGCCTATTTAGGTTTTTTAAAAGCGACTAAGAAACTGGCTGTTGCACAGGGGCTATAGTTGCACCGAAACGTAGTGGTATGCCAGGCAACTTCAGTTATCAGCGATAAAATAGGTGGAACTTATGAGAAAGTTAGCTGGCATTTGATAAGAATGTCGCAATGATGTTTCCGCTTATGTCCCGGTACTCTTACATCTGGAAAATGAACTAACGCACTTCCTGTGTAACTTTCCCATCGTTTTTCGGGTTATCTCAGCTTTAGAGCCGATTGTTAAATTTTGATACCTTAAATTCTTCCTTATTTCGAATATCTCAAATAAATTAAGCCGACAACTGGGCACTGAATAATAAATAGCAGGAATCTACGCTGCTTCGCAACATCTCTGTATGCACAAGGTTGGCTGTAGCGTTCTGCACAGTAAATAAGGGTACCGTGACAAAAATACCTCCTTGGCTCTATGTATATATTGTGTTGACCTGTTGAATAAGGTTAGGCATATGTAGAGCAAACCATTAGGCTAATACATACAGATAATTTAATCAATCAGTGTAATGACTAGTTGGGCAAATGTGCGACAAACACTAGATCCCTTTAAGCCTTTTTCTTCAAGCAGATCAACAGATAACTCGCAAAACGAAAAGAAGCTAGAGTACAATAACTATCTTTAAGCGACTGTATTAGTTAATCATCTAGAACTGGAATAAAGAAGACAACCTGTGAGGTGGGCATGTCCCCGCCACATCACCGTGTATACAGTACACCTCTAGCATTGGTTCTATTTTTGAAAACTCACAAAAACAAACTTTGAAAAAATCCTATTGATACAATCGAATTTAAACGTCGAGCGCATTCTAGCTTGTCTTTTCTAACCGTAAAAAAAAAAATGAGTAAATAGGTGGCCGGGGCAACCGCTTGTAACTTACCGTATCGTATCTTCTGGGTGTTTTTTGAACCCTTCTCAGAAATAACAGATACTACGACCATTTTCTTTTTCTATAGCACATCATGTCTTTCTTTAGCTTCCACCTTACCTAGAATGACATTTAATCAATTTGGTTTCCTCAAAGAGACGCCGCCACGTATTGTGCTCTCTAAAATGGTCCGCCGTACTTTTAAGCTACAAATTTCTTTGTCGTATTTGCTACGCAGTGCCTTTATTCTTCTCTTTTTCCTTTAATTTACCTGTTCTTCTGAAACGATTGCCCAACTTTTTAACCAATGGCTGAGTCTGCCAACGTACGATATGCAGGCTGGCGTTAATTCTATTTACCTCTTTTGGTGTTGAGGCATCACGTCGAGTTAGGCGTTTGAACGGGTGGTTTGAGTTTTTCTTCACAGACAGGCAGATCTATGTATGTTTTTATTGACTGTGCTTAAAGAGTTACTGGTAAATGGACCTTTGGTTGTACAGACAAGAACTCTACGATAGATTTTGTTGTATGGAAACGTCTAGAAATTAAATCCCAGTAGTCAATCTCGTCAGACACTTTCGGCGTATGCTACAGTTTAAAAAAAAGCTTTTGAAAATCTCAATTTAAATTGAAACGGCTAAGACACTATCGATTACATATTTAGTTAGTGCCTAGTGCATTTATATTGAAGGAACATCTACACTAAAGTTTTCTTTTTTTCTGTCCCTGGACTTCAGTCTTCAGGACATAACCTGTATAATTACTTATTAACTTTACAGTCATGCTGCTTCAGGTCGCAGGGTTGCGTTTAGCTAATACTAACACAATGCATTAGATGCCTGCTTAACCGAAGAGCCTGCAAGATAGGATACATTTTACTCCCTAACTCTATCACCTAGAAACACCTTTCATTCTACTGCTTATTGGGCAACCGTAGAGTATCAACCGACAATGTGCCTGTCTTTATGCGTCTACCAGTAGATTATCTTGTCTTTTTTGCCTTCTTATCTCTTTCTGCAATACACGACAGTACAACAACCATGGACACCTTCAGCAGTGACAGATATCTTTCTATATAGATATATATGTATGTATGATAGGTAAACTGTAGACCATTTTCATGTCAAACCATGCCTTATTCGTAAAAATGCTCGAAAAACAATTTGCATGACACATTGTTTACACCGTTTTTTTTTTTTTTTTCTATTCAACAAGGATTTTTTACATTGCATATTTCAGGGCACTCTTATTTTGTAACTCAATAGTGTTTTTTTTCGTATAATTATCTCGTAATAAATCAATCTTCTATTAGATGCGACACGCCGAGCCAAAGAAATATTGAGTAAGAATGGTATAACAGCATAAAAAAGAGCATATCGTTATAAATAATTCGATTCATTGTATAGCTGCGGCTTTATTCATACCCATAATACTACTTTATATCATGTCGTTTGTGATTAAATGCGTATACCCTTCTCCATCGTCGTTTTATCCAGTTCGTAACTCACTCGGGTTTCTCTAACGCTATTCTAATTTTACTGTTTACATCGATTCTTATTGGTCACGTATCTTTCACGGTGTAGTTGTGGGTCCTGCTTCTTACGATACTGTGGCATTACGTCGAACTCCGTGGCATCGCGATGCGTTGTGACGCGACATCATCCAGTTCCAAGCAAACCACTGCATTTCAGTGTAGTTCATAGTCGTTCGAAATTCCGCCTCGTCTCAAAATACCAGCAGCTTCCCTTCCGATCCATTAGGCCACAGTGTTGCTATTATCAGGATACTATCAGGGGTGATGCATACGATTAAACTTTTCACGGCGGTTTGCTAAGCGTTCCGTCGTCACCGGCTTGCTCACGATGTGGTCTGGTCCCTTCAGTAAAATAGCGCAGGGCTTCTGATGCTGATGACTACTACAATAACTGTCTTCTGGAGCACAGGCGTGGCAGAAGAAATAAGAGGCAGAAAAACAATGGCACAATCGTAGTCGGCCGAACTGCTGTTACAGATCGTTTCTGGCCGAATGATCAGCATCTGCAATAATAGCAACGACAGTGAAAGCAATCGTAACGATGACAGTATATTGAAAGCCCTCAACCAACACCCATTGGCGACCTATAACGCGCGTCTATTACTCGATGCCTGGTAGTGCCTTCATTTCTAACACTGCGCAGCGGTAACGTAACGTCTTATATAGGCTATGATCATTTTTTTTTCTAGCAAGCCGATAAGTCACGTACCGTCAGGGGATCCGTTTACGCTACGCTGCTAAGGGAATGAGCCACTCGAGGACAGACTCTGACTAAAACGAGCGTTGTCCCGAAGCAGGTGCGTATGGTAGTGACGAACTAAAAACTGAAGTCAGACAAAAGCAGGACGGCGGTTCTATAGCAGATTATCTGAGCAAAATGGCCAGAAAACGAAGTTGAGTGCGTGCCACTGGCGAGTTCGCAAATGAAAACGATTTCATCAGCGTAAACTCATAAGCTAAACAGCCTTACGATGTTACAGAAGAGCTGACAAACGTGACTAGCAAATAATAAATGCGTTGTTTTTCGTCGTATTATTTTCTTTATGTCAGCGAATGGATACATTTCCGCAATAACATGAGAAGATCGCCCGTATCGTACATCAAACGTATATCCGTAAGAACTTTTTGATGACGCCTGTACGTTCGATGGAATTCATTTTCTTATACAAACACGTCAATCCATCTATGTCCATTAGATGAAGTCGGCGAACTTCATTTACGGACGCTGTTGAGACATCGAACGAATGCTCACTCGGGCCCCGAGAGCCTTCTCTATTTATAGAAATAATACTGATACAGCACAGTATTAGCAATAGGCTCAATTGCTTATAGTGTGAATTCCTCTGAAATAAACAAAGGCAAGGTATACTCTAACTTTTCACGTGCCTAAAACTATAGTGTGCAGGCGCACACTCATATTTGAATAGGTTTTATTAAACAGCAGTTACTTTTTTGAAAGTTCAAGTGCTTTATACTCTACTGTGGCGATATTTAACTAAATAACAGCTAAACAATAACAGTACGCTATGAGTAAACTGTCATGAACGACATAAGGTTAACTTCGTGCAGCTTAAGGACATGTTATGGTCCGTATCCGAACCATAAATAGACACACGGTTCATTTCGATGGAAGTTTGCCTAACGTTACCCTGCGATTGTGGTTTGAGTTAAAGCTACGTTACGTATAGGTCTAGACAGATCCGCTGCATCTTCGATTCTCGCCGGCTAGTATAGGGTCATACAACAAAATGTAGATATTTTTACTGGTTTAGCCTTTGGCCGAAACACGTAACACACACAAATAACTGTCAAGCACATGTCCGTAGTCTGCTTAAACCGTCAACACACAGTTATTATTATTACATACACTACACACGGCTACTAGCTACAACTACGATGAACATTTGGATATGGCGCCCGATAGAACCGCCGCTTCTCTGACCGCCATTATTACAATAGTATATCGTATTGGGAAATCCGTCTTTTTTCACCTTATCCATAGCTCCATAAATCTGTCACGAGGCAGAGGTCAATGGAAATAGGTCTGAAGCGTCTGCCACCGCTGCATTTGAATACCATATTATAGTAATGATGTCTTGGTACGCAAATATAGCCAGGATGACACAGACACGCATCAGACGATAACAGCGCCAAAGTAAATAATACCCGATTATATGATGAAGACCTGGACCGAAAGTTCTTTTGTGTCCTATTTCAAATGCTGTTCATTGGCTGATGTGTTATAACAGCGCAACGTGCCTGTCTTCTAGGCGTGACATTGCAATAAAGCTGTCACGCGATGATTCGCAGATTCATTGAGTGGCATAACAGCCATAAAATCCAAGTAGGTTTCGGGTAGTAAGACGCAGGAAAGATTGCGGTCGTGACGTGTTACGTCAAAAATGAAGTTAAATTCATAATGCCACTACAAACCTGTCAATCACGTCAGCAATCCACAAACGAAAAAAAGATCGTGGGATAATCATTGATTCTGTATTGACTAGGGGCTATTCAACGATACCATTATTATTAGAAGCTGTTCAGCTGGAAGTAACGTTCAGTGAACAAGATCGGGAATTAGTTCCTACACCATCCACAAAAGTACGAGTAGCAGTTCAAGGTTTCATTGAACTAAAACACGGGCAAAACGGCCTTTGCGAGATTTATGGCAAGAGTTTTTTTATTATCAAGTCATATACAAAAGCGGCTACGGTTTGTTAATTAATTAACAACACAAAATAAAGAAGCTCTCCCCGTACAAAAAGGTCCTACCTAGGTTGATATCGTGATCTATTAATAATAATAATTATTATAAATAGGTTTGTTTTTCCTGAGAAATTTTGCCCACAGCATAATTGATCCCAGAAGATCATTTTCGGCTTCGTTCGATCACATTCCTCAATTTCTTCTATGTTTTTTTAGGCATATGTCGTGCGTTGGGAGAAAGCTTGTGTCTGCACTCGCGCTTCCATTAGCCATCCCTAAACCTGCCGTCTTAACGTGCTTGGTGAAAAAAAGTATTCGTTTACCCAATTTCAAGGTTAAAGTATCATACAATGCTCCTTGAGCCTTGACTATCTGTTCGATGACCGCCAAAGATCCGATTGATCAACTGGTTCGTTACGCTCTGTATTGTTCTACCTGCCTAGACAGCGGCACACATGTGCATACGTCCGCTTAAGAAAACCTCTTCTGCGCCAAATAAAACATACTTTGTACTACGGAGAGGTAGGAAATCATTCTTAATGATGATAACAAGTTAACAATCAGCGCCACTCGCGCAATTAATAAAAATGGTCAGGGTGTTTAAACAAAAAGTTACCTGGAAATGACACGTTGAAAAAAGAGGAAAATTCCCTAGCTCATTGCTGAGAGCCGTGTGAATCTGGATTTGAGATGTGGAACCTGGAGCCTGCCAATTTCTCTGCGGACAAATTTAGCTGGCTCTAGCTGTACTATTTAGTGTAATAATACTCTGAAAGCAATTTCTATCCGAACATAAAATAGGTCCAAGACACTTGTGTGATTTTCTTGTTTCGACTAGATAACACATTGAAATATGATGAATTCGTCGAAAAACGCAAAAAAAAAATGTTTGAGAGAACGTTTCCGTCAATCTTGAGCAGTCTGCACATAAAGATAGGACTGAATGGCCCCATTATATCTCAAGGGAAAAACTCCTAAAACCAGAAATCATATCCAATCCATTTGATAGCAAGCCTAGTAGAACACGCTATGCAATTTGTCCTAGTGGAATATGTGCCTTGGGTAAAACACTGCGCAGGAATCACGGCGTTCGAAAGTACTGGCATTAACTCCGAATGATCCGATTTTCCAATCGTGGTGCAATTCAAAGAAAACTTTAAAGCGGCTTTTATGTATTGAAGTGGAAGACATTCAAGCATATCACTCCAACCGCACCCGCTTTAATAGAGCGTTCATGATCTATTGTTGACTCTAAATTAAGAAGTCCTTGCAGCAGTTCTGAGACAGCTGTTGTCAGACCGGAGGAGGCACTTGTGACCGTATTATGGAGTGGTTAAATATACCCCCTCACATATAACTTTTGTAGAGGTTTCTGCGGGCTTGAAATACTACATTTGTATTTAGTGTGTTCTTTAATTTTGCAGGTAACTATTGCGAAAAGTATTAATAGTCACGTTTAAGCACTGGGGGTAGTATTTTCTTTTATCTGAAACCGCTATCGTGAATATCGTCAGTTGTCGATAGGGGGTTCCTTTTGTGTTAGTTAGCGCTATCGTCTGATCCATAGGCGCCATGACAAGGAGAACGAGCCGAATATACCGACAGCACACCTGACCAGCTCCCTATCCTGACATCGTAAAGCATCCCTAGTGACCTGCGAATAGTTCGGGTCACCCATGCTTTCGGCACTAATTGCGCAGCGACGTTAAGTTGTTGTGGGTGACTTCTGCTAAAGTTTTATAATCTATAAAAATACCAAATTGAAGTTACGTTTTTCGTAATCTAGACCGTCAGAATCCTATATGAATAGCTATAGGAAAATGGCGATAATTTATGTAGATCATTCACACTGTATTTGTCCTTATTTTCCACTAAAAGCAGCAGAAGGATGGTTAGTTACGGTGTAACCTGCAGGACTAAGCAACCTTAATTTTACCAATTTTGAAATTATGTCAAATTTGAAAAAAAATGGCGTCACGTAGCCTCTATTTTCTGCGTCCGTTCACGCCACGAAGCCTAACGTTTTGAGTAGGACAACGGCGAAATTTCTATAATTAATTATCGATTAGTCATCATCGCTTGTAGCAAATGAAATGACAACATTATAGAAAAATATCTGCATATAAATCGAGACTATGCCACGCATCCAGAATGAGCTTATCTTGATCACAAAATGTGAAAATTTTCCAGCAGTCGCCTGTGAACACAATTTTCTTCGCTAGTTACCGAAAAATATCAGATGCTACGCCCATAGAACGCGTGCAATCGCGATTTAGGCCCATATAAATCCCGCGACAACAATAACACAGCCCTAATTAGAAATTAGCTGGATTGTGTGCTCGTAGCGTAGCTGGCGAATAGTACATCGCGTGTGGTCCGTTTCCGTCGTCCGTCGGACGTACGTCCGTTTTCATTTTATCCTATAAAAAGCGTAGCTCCTCTAAGCGATAGTGCGTGTCCGACGATTCGACCGCTGTTCAGCTGTTATGGCAATGGTTCTTTGATCATATCCACTAATTACACGTAGAGACCACTGGAGGTCGATTTCGTGCGATCAACGACGCCACAAGAGCCGTTTGTACCGCGGCCGTTGTATTGAGAACTATAACATGACATTATCTTGCACAGACACGTCAGACGCGTGGCATTTAGCTGAATCAGGGCTGGGCCTTAGTTCGCGTAGAATGATTGGCGTCTTTCGTCAAAGCTTAATATTAGACCTGTCTTATGCAATTGACCTTCGTAAGATCTGCTGGATGTTCGTTCGAATAATGGTTTTTAAACACGCAAGAACGAAACGAAAAAAATGATAAATAATTACGAGCAGCTATAACACGTCGCATTGGATACATTTTGTCTAATTTTTCGTTCAGAGACCAAGCCAGACAAAACAGCGCGATGACTGTGTGCCGCCGTGCATGGGGCATAATGTTTACGAGTTGATCTTACGAAAAAGAGGGTCTATAAAGCAGACGACTCGCATTGTGAATACAGTATGTACTCCATATAATTGTCGCGTACGGTATTCGCGTTCCGTCCTAGCAGTCCCGTTTGACCCCCTAGCTTTACCCTGTAGACTACAGGTCCTGGCTGTTTCATTGTATCGCCGCAAGCCTTTCTTTATTTACTACCGAAATCGAGTAACCAAACACGAAATGGTATCATTATTGAGCTAAAATAGTTGGTCACTGGCACTCGGTGCATCGCTGTTAGCATCAGGCATATGAGCGACCAAGTAATCGACGTTGCTTTCTTGGTTCCGCTAAGTACTCTCTATATTTCTCGCTTGAAGCTAGCATTTAACGGATACTTGACATTCTGTGCATCTGCTTGGTCCTGCCTATAATAGATGAACGCACAGGAGCACGCGTACACAGTTAGTCACAAACGCTTGGTTACTGAAGATGAACGACACTATTATTATTATACAGTGAAGAAGACGTTCGCCGGAGATGATGACGAGAAATAAGTAAATCAGACATTGCAGTTAGGATCCGTCTATCAAAGCAGCAGCAGCAGCAGCATCCAGCGGTAAAGACTCGACGAATGTGTAACTTCAATACATTGTTAAGCGAAATGAAGGGTAGAACAGAAATTTACGAGCAGACACGACGTGCTGGATGAACTCTACCATTTGCACGTATGGCTGTGCCATTCGTTTATAATAGCAATTCCAGTGGTAATAATGGAACACAAATAGCCATAAAAAGAGCAATGGTTTCCTGTTCAGCCATCATTTTCGTCTGCCCCTCCCACACTGGCGATGTCGCGACTTGTTGTTGTTGTTATTATTCTAGCAGCCTCGTTTCAACAGTGGCTACCCTTGCAAAGTTCACCATGATGCTAAACCGGCTACTGAACCATACCGAAACAGGTTGAAATTTAGAAAATCAGAGAATAGAAACTGAGTTGCTGATCAACGCTGTCGTCATGGGATGTTTACTCTAAACAAACGACGACGGCAGCAGTGGATCGACAAAAGCTGTAAGACGCAATCTCAGTCATAGCAAGCATTACGATATACGGAATAACATTTTCGTCTCAGCCCAGGCATTCAATGATGCTCACACTACACAGAGACAAATGCCGACAGACGGGACGTGTCTGCAATTGGCAACGCCAGGAGCCAGTATCAGAAGTAAGCCGTGCTACGACAAGGCTGTGCCGTGTTCCCACTACGACCATCAGATACCTGGTCAATGAGCAGCGTGTCGCGCGGGTAGAAGTCGCTGGGATGCGGCAAAAAAATGAACAATAACTGCATGAGAAATGAGCCAATCGGACTGTTTTACCGTTGCATTTCCACCATATTCCAGTTGTACGGCGCTTAAGGGCCACTGTTGCTGGCCAGCGCCACCGCCCCCTGCTCCGAGCTGTAGGCGCTGCCGGAAGTGGTGGATTCGCGGATGATTTGGCTGGCTTACTTCGAACGGTGGCAACAGTCGCAGAAGCAGAATTTTCATCAACATCAGTACCAGTAACAGCAATAGCCATCTCAGGCCTGGAATAGTAGTAGTGAATTGACTGCAGAAATCCCTAATATAAGCTAAGTTCCCCTTACCTCGATCGGGCCGACTGCAACAAGGGCCTAACCAACCGTGGTCGCAACGCCACCCCGTGAGTCAATAAATGTATTGCTAGAACGTGGTAATGCGGCTAGGGTAACCGCTGTCACTATCAAAAATTGTTGTGATCCGAGCCGCAGATCAACAGAAGGTGGCCGGACAAGCGCGACTGTTTGCCAGAATCTCAGGTATGATTATGGCTAATGTCATCGCAGCGCATACTACGCTATATAGGCACATACCCATGAACCGAATGGAGAGGCGGATATTTACAGGATACTAGTAAATATCTATAGGCGGAGCTAAGATCTCATTCGATCACATTGGATGAATCCTTTTTTCAGAAAGCGTCCTGCGTTTGCATGCGGTTAGTCGTTCGCTCGCCTTCACCCGTTGTTGTGCAGCTGCTTTGCCATCACAGCAGCAGCGGAAATGACCAGTAACATTTTCAGTGGGACAAAAGGCAAGGTACACGCAATCACTTTGCGGTAGACGATTGCCCGAGCATCGTCAAGATCAGGAGTCGCGATTATCATCATCTGCAGCAGCAGCAGCAGCAGCAGCAGCAATAGTAGCATCATAACCATCATCATCATCATCATTTACTATCACAGATGCTGCGGTCGCTTCAGAGCGTTAAGCAAATCTTCGTTCGCCGCCGATGTAGATGTGCGGAGTGCTATAAGCGTTCTGTTCGCTGTCACTGTTCTATCGACAAGCACGTTTTTCGCCGTTTACTACTGGGTCGCGGCTATAGGCAAGGGTGAACAGACAGAAATCGACTCTGCTGAAAGAATACCAACGAGAGACTTTTGAAAGTTAGCACAAGTTCCACGCTCGGTTGCCGTAGCGCCAGCCGCAGCAGCCGTTGCCATCTACCGCAAATAGATCGCAGGTGACGGCATCAACGATAACGACTACTTCGATGCGAGTAAGTTAAATAGTAATGGAGCACAGATAAATCAGAAGAGTTGAAATTCATCTGCGGTACAACAAAGTATGGTCTTATGGATAGATAAAGGGACATTTCTGTCTGTAAACAATAAAGAAATGAACGAAACGGCGAAGCGAGGAGGAGACACAGATCCTAGAAGTTCCACACGCGCGATTGAGGGCATGATTACGAACAAAACGCCCAAGCTACCTTTCTACGCTCACAAGGACCGATGGATTCGGTAAATCGCTGTTTTGAAAGCAAGGTTACATTGTCCATGTGACGGCAATGACGCGATGAACTTCGATAGTTGAGGGAAAGAGAAATTCCGAAATAGATGGGCGGGGTAAGTTAGAATGGTTTTCGAAAAACCAGGCTGCTTTATAGATATTTCAGCAAATCTTAGTGCAGAGCGGGCCCTACCATTAGAATCGAGCATTTAGATGTCTCAAGTCAAACGAGCGTAGGTTAAAGGTCGCAAAGTTGCATCGCTTCGGATTCCAGTACTGCAATTGCACACCTCCTCGCTATGATCTTTGATTTTGAAGTGAGAACGGCGTACACACAATGCCTATGTTTCCGTCTGCGTTTCTGCGTGATACCATCGAAATTCAAAACAACCAGTTTATTGTTGACAATACTTCTATAAAATCTTCTGTTAAAGCAAAGCGCAGTGCTAAGATGGATTAAGTGCGCAAACAGATTGAGTACTATGTATACTAGATCTTCAAATTCCTTGAAAACCCACCAGCTACCGCATTTTTGGCTACGTTTCAAGCGTGAGTAGAAGACCTCTTCGTATTACTTGTTTACTGGCCTGACTATTACGTCTATGCAAAGGTTACCAGGAGATTCCGGCTGATTCGTTCCTGGGGTAATACGTTCAGGACTCCTTAATCCACACAAATATCGTATGGCGATTGTCACAATAAGTACTGATGCCGATTATGCGGGCTCCGAAACAATAAGCTTTATATCGGCGGAATCGACTACGACCGTGCGCTAGCTTCATGCTGTGTCTAGATACAACAAGATGGAAAGTATATGTGCTCGTGCGGGATCCAGCAAAGGTAACAGGGACCTAAGGGGGTTCAATAGACATTCAACGGGAGATGGCCATCAGGTTAACGGTGTCTACTGAACAAATGATGGGCGAGCGACATCGTCTGGTACTGCCGCGTATTTCTTCTTTTTATATACCATTACGACCAAACTCTATTTAACCGCTGGGTGAACGGATAAGCATCATGCGGTTCATCATGCCGCAGAAAATATTATATCAATCGATGGAAGATGTGACGATTCTGCTACAGATAATATTTATTTCTGTCAATCTCTATCCGTTATTTGTGCCGCTGTCTGAAAGTAGGAATCTTTAAAAGTACGCTAACCTAAAAAGTAGCGTTCTTTTATGCCACTGAGCAAACATTTTCTATAGTAACATCCGTACCTTACCGTTATCGATAAGGCTCTCACTTGGCTATTATTTCTAAAGGTCTCTTCTTCACTTACTCGAAACGGACATATATTCCGCTTCCGGGAAGCCGATGCCGAACGCCGACGCCAAGACAACTACATTTAACGCCATAATCAAGAATCTGTTTTTCGTCTCCAAGTTTACCAGTCTGTCTTCTTGACCATCGCAGCTCTTGTAGACGGACTCTTTTACCTGAAACATCACAGAGCGCCTCTTAGCGGTCCGTTATGTTCAGCCTTTCACAGACCGTTGCTTTCCGCCAGCCTCTTCGGCTCATCACGGTGTGAGCTCATACCTGCGATTCATAGCTGGCCTCACGGAGATCGTCACTGAATTCTCTTCCGCAAACCGCAGGATTTGAGATTGATGGCTTCCATGCAAATGACCGCGCATATGTCATTTCTGAATGCTCTTGCCCTGACCATCCGCTGCGCGATTGGCTCACCCTTCTCAAATGCTTTTTGCCTAATTTACCTGAGATCTTCTCTTTTTTGACTCGTCCCTTGCGCATTCCATCGATCATTTAACTTGCATAAGAGCGCGCACTCATAACGTTTATTAATTGCTATATAGTGGCTTTCTATGAGATGGAATCATTGAGTTGAAAGGAGCTTCGTCTTCGGGAAATCAATTTGGATGCGTAGGACGCGCACTGAGAACCAGTATGAGTACACTAGTACATATATCATATGAAGGGCATGGTTACTGTATAGTTCTTCACGAAGGGTTGAAACCTGCATAGACTAAATTTGAGATTTTTAAGAAGCCTTGTCTACAGATGGAACTCGGCGTATTCAGACGATCGGTATTAGTAAAACCTAATTTTTAAGCCGATATATAGCTTAAGAAGTAAACATTAATAAGTTGATTCTCCGTTGTTCCAAAGCTTGAGTCTGAACAAGCCCATTTTTTTGAACCGTTTTGAAGCTTTAATACAAATACATATGTATGAAGGGAA